>NW_022631214.1:0-147405 GCF_010015895.1 Lontra canadensis
GCGCGCTAGGCACGCGCCCACCTGTGCGGGGAAGCGGGCGTGTGTCCGCGCGTGGGCCTCGACCCTTCCAGGCGCAGCCGCAGAGCCTCCGAGCCCGAGACTGTCCAAGCTGACCGCGGGCAGGCGGCGGCGCCCGTCTCGGCTCGGCCTGTCTGCCTGATGGCCCCCAGGGTCGTTTGCGGCGGGGTCACCGGCCGGCCAGCGGCCACCCATGCTGGAAAGTCAGTGCATCTGCGTCCAGATGGGCCTTCACGGGGCACAGGTTCTTCGTGTCATCGGGCTTGGATGGAGGCGGATTTCAGAACCAGACAGCCTCCGCCTGTGACCCATCTCACGAAGTCTTTCTTGGCCTTCAGCATCAAACCCTAATGTCTTTCCTACTTCACCTGGGAATGGCATTTCATGTCCCTGTGAACGGGGTGGCAGCAGGCAAGGACCAGGGAGCTGGGAGACAAGACACCTGCTTTCCCACTGAAGGGTGTGGGCAAAGCTGGCGGGCCTGGGGCTGGCCCAGTGATGCGGCTTTCCTTCTGGGCTTCAGCCTGGTGGCTCAGAGCAGGGACCCGGTACCCGCAGCATGGCTGGTTAGAAATGCAGACACGCGGGCTCATGGGGTTCCCCTGCCAGCTAATTCTAAGGGTGCAGAGGAGCTCCCTGGGGCTCCACCCCCTCCAGTCCTGTCCTGTGCTGAGCTGGGGAACAGGGGGTGCTGCTGCCAGGAACTGGGGGGCTAGGCTGTTCCAGCAACTATGGGTCTGCAGTCCCATGCACCAGGAGTCCCAGACACCTTGCGGTGTGGCCCTCAAGCTAGGACACTGACCAGTGCATCTGGGGCAAGACCGTGGGTCTGTCTGGTGCAGGGCTGTGCTTTTGGGTCATCTCAAGGGTGTGGGAGCCATGAGGGGCGGGACTGAGCTTGAAGGGGGGCACTGTGGGTGGAAGGACCGTAGGCTTCCCAAGAGCATGTCCCCACCTCCCGCCCTCCCCCAGGTCTCTCCCTAAAAGGAGAGCCAAGGCAACGGGACCTTTGAGTCTCTGAGGCTTGGACCCCTCCACTAGCTGGGTGGGGGGATGTGGGCAGCCCAGGGCTTGTTGGGGGCTGGGGGTTGCGGGCATCTGAGCCTCACTCTGAGCCTCACTCTCCATCTCACCCCACTCCCCTGCCTGGATGGAGAATTTACAGACCAGCCTGGTGTTTGATGAGGAGACAGCCGAAGCCCCTTTCTTCAGTACCCCCTGCTCGGATTGATTTCGAGTGACATTTGGTTTCTTTGGTCCCAGTCTGTACCGGGGACAAAGTCTGAGCTGAGGAGTGTTTCTTGGCCATCGCTCCATGGGCAGGTCTTTGGTCTGGAGATTGGCCTCGGAGTTCAATTTTGCGCACTTTCCTACACTTAAAGATCGAAACCCTCTCCCTGCACTGCCGAAAGTGCCCATTAATTAGCCTTTTGGATGGCTACAGGGATTCCTAATTACACATTTATTTTCCTGGGTTTCTGGGAGCTGGGTAAGTTCTCTGCCCCTCGCTGTCAGACCTCAAGCTGCACCCATGGTCAGCGGGGGGAACAATAAGAAATCGGATTTCCTTTAAAGATCTAAGAGCTCACGAGGAAACAACAGGCAGCTGGCGGTTCAGGCAGTCGGTGGCTTGGTGGAAGGATTGTGGTTCAGCTTCCCCGACATCGCTTCCCTCCCTGCTGCGGCCTCCTGCTCAGAGGGGAGCGTGGGGGCTGCCTCATCCTGAGGTCGGCAGAGCCCTCCTGGGTCCCCTTGAGTCTGCATCCTGGCCCCCCTCACCCCATCAGGACCCCGATCCCGACACAACCCAGGCAGGTCCTTTTACTGCTGAGTGCTGGGAAGCCCCTGGCAGACCTGGATCCCGGCGAGCCCTGGGGCCCTGGCTTCTGGAGGAACCCCCTGGACTCAGAGCAGAGAGGCTGGGGGGTGGGTCGGGGGACCCACCCCGAAGTGAGGCAGCAGACATTCCATCGCCCACTAGACACACTAGCCGAGCGTCTCCCGCGTGTGGGTGCTGGAGGAGGAGCCCCCCAGGAAGGCAGCTGCTGTTCCCCCACAGGCCGAGAATGGAACACACCGGGACGACCGGGTAATACCGGGGGGGGCGGGTGGGGAGGGGAAGACGGTGCCACGAAGGCCATGTGGCCGGGAGCTCTGGTGGCACATGCAAGTGGGGGCTCTTTGCTAGGGGCACAGGGTGGCCTGGGTGGGGGGGTGGTACCTGACAGCAAAAGGGACAATGGGGTCTGGAGGGAAACGACCCTATACCAGGGACCAGTGGGGTCCCTCCAGCCCGCCCAGGCTCCTCTGGACATTTTTAAAGTTGTCTGTCCCCACCTCGAGAAATAGCAGCCAGGCCTGCTGCTGTCCTACTGTGCGCCGGCAGCTGTGTCCTCCTTTGGTTGACTCCTGGGTGTAGACCCAGACATCCCTGCCGAGGAACACGTGTGTTTGGGGCAGGGAGCCTGGGCGAGCCATGAAGGGGGCTCCCTGGGGTGTCTGGTGCCTCCAAGGGGCCTGTACCAAACCCTCTATTCCTGAAATGTACACCCTGTGCCCCCAGGGCCCACTCTCCACAATCCAGAAACTTCCGGGGCCTTCCGGAAAGGCAGCAGGTGGGGCAACGGTGGGGCGGCAGCAAGGGTTTGCCCCCTACCCCTGCTAGAACCACGGGGTGACCACACTGTCGACTGGCTTACCCGGCATCCATCCAGCCCTGTTTCCTTTTCTCTAATTAAGTCGAGCTTATCAGATTCCCTTCAGCTGGAGGTGGCCACGTGAATCTAACCCACGAGACAAAAGCAGAAGTCTCCTGAGGCCTTCTGGGAAAGCCTGGGTCCTTCTGATCCAGGCCTCCACTCTTCTTCCCCTTCCTCATTTTCATTGCCTATAAAGTGCACGTGATGGCTGGAGCTGCAGCAGCCATTTTGAGATCACCAGGAGAGAGTCTGATCTCCTGGAGGCTCTGTAATGCTTCCCAAGGGACTTGGCAGTGAGAAAAATAAGTAAACAGCGAAGCACCTATTTCTACCAGCTGAGTGTGATCCTTAACCTGTGCCCTCTCCCAGAGTGGGTCTCTGCCTTCCTGGGCAAAGACACTTCCATTCTTCCACAAATAAGACCAGATTCCTGAGTCACAAACAAACGACTGAGAGATAGGGTTTTGTACAAAAGAGATTTGTTAGAAAAGGACAGTCTGGTTCAGGAAGGCAGACCCCAGAGGATCTGGCTTTTCGATCTTGCGTTTTCTTCCGTCTGGGGCTGATGAGAACTCCTAGGTCCATTGGTGGAAACAGGTCTGGTTTAGTTTCTTCAAATGGGGATAAAATACCAAGTGCCATGAGCACATTTAAACAACAGGAAACACAAGGTGTCATCTGATGGAGTGTTGTTTGAGGCAGATGTTAGGAAAAGAGAAAGTATGTTCAGAATCCATCTCCGGGAGAAACTAGGTGTTTCGGGAGGAAATGCCTTGGTGGGTCCCTGGAGCCGGGCCTCCCCAGACGGGAACAAATCAAAGACGGTGGCAAAATTGCTCTGTGAAACGGGGAGGGGACGGGGTCCCGGGTGGACCCCGAGCTCCACAGGGCCATCCCCCGGGACCCCCCACAGATGGCCACACTGCATTTACCTGATCCCAGGCATGTCACCACAAGCCACCACAAGTTGATGTCTCTAAAGATCAGGCCACAAGTCCAAAGTCAGGGTGTGGCCGGCCTGCACTGAGGCTCTGGGAGGGGGTCCTTCCTGCCTCCCCCAGTCCCTGGTGTGGCCGCAGCCTTGGTGTCCTTGGCTTCCAGAGGATGCTCTTCCTTCTTGGCCGGGGGACGGGGGGACAGACGTGCTATTTCTAGGATGCAGCTCCTGTACCTCCCCCCTGCACCCCGCTGCTGCCTGGCCCAGCGCCTGTTTCCACATCCCGATTAGTTTGGACTTTGAAAGCTTCAAAAGTGGGATGATCACTTTGCCGGCCACGTGGACACACGGTTTCGACACCGGGCTTCCAGCGAATCCTCACACAGGCACAGGAGGGTCTGTCATGTGAGGGGCCAGGAGCTGAGGCCATGGTGACAGGTGGAGTGCAGACCCCGAGGCGCGGTCACAGGCCAGGCACGGGTGACCTGGAGAAGGGGCAGGTGTTGGGCTTGATGACAAAGAGCCAGGTGGCAGACACAACACGGGCAGGTCCCGCACTTGGTGGGGCTGCTTCAGAGGGTGACACCAGACACAGCAGAGTGGGTAGGCCGTGTAGACAGAGCAGGTGCCAGAGGAGGAAAGGACCTCCTCCCCTACTGTCAGGGGATCCTCTGGCACAGCTGTGGCTGGTTTTCCTGTCCTGCGGGTGACAACCGCTGTCCTTATGCAGTGTCCCTTCCTGGGGCTTCTGGAAATCTGGCAGCTCCTTTCTATTGCTTCCTTTTAGGTGTTGAGAAATAATCTGTCATCAGCGCACCTGCCTTGAGCCTTCCTCCTCCATCAGAGGCGAGATTCTGGCCCGGCCGATCCCGGCTTCTGCTCTGTGGGGTTCACGTCCGAGCTTCCCATTCTGCGGTCTTGAGCCTTGTTTTCTTTCTTCAACTCTGAAATCTGTAGTTTTCCCCTCATTCGTAAGTCCTGCCTTCTAATCTCTAAGCTCTTCTTAAACTCGTAAAAAAAAAAAAAAAGTTTAAAATGTTGTCTTAAGTTCTTCCCAGGTGGAGCACTTTTGGGGATTTTCCTCTATTCTTAGGGTTATTTTATCCCATGTGGTCTGTCTTTGCACACATGTGCTGAGCGTTGCTGTGCTGTTTCTTCTTATCTTGTCTAGGCGTGGACGTGTGGCTTCT
The DNA here is from genome assembly GCF_010015895.1 of Lontra canadensis. Lineage (NCBI taxonomy): Eukaryota > Metazoa > Chordata > Mammalia > Carnivora > Mustelidae > Lontra > Lontra canadensis. The sequence goes on from NW_022631214.1 coordinate 4,845, forward strand.
GCCGTGGGACAGGTGTGAGTGAAGGCTTGTGTCTGTCCTCTGAGTGGCATGAGGGGCGGTCTCTGCGGTGATCCCCCCACTCTCCCTGTCGAGGACACACAGAGGCAAGCCCACCAGGGAGGACTCGGCCCCACGCGATGGACACCACTGTGAAGGTGAGTTCTGAGGGTCTGAAGGACAAGGCTTGGAGCCCAGGCGACTGTTACTTTGGGGGAGAAATGAACCCAGGTTGAAAGGGGTCACTTCAAAGCCCCCTGCACCTCCAGGCTTCCCAGCGCCCGACGAGCCACGTCAGAGGACGGCAGGCTACCCTCCATCAGTTAGTACCTGAAGAAAGATGGCCCTGTCCACGGGAATTAGCACCGATAAGCCGCTTAATTTAATTTTAAAATGACTATTGGGTGCTTAAAGGAGCAGAGGAAACCACAAACAAGGCTCCTCATCCTTTCTGTCCCTGAGCCGTCAATGGTGCAAGTATCAAGGTTGTCAGCATCGTTAGCGTTGGCCGCCGGCGCAGGGGGCCGTTTGTCTGAGCAGGAGGAAGCAGCACAGGCTCACGGGTCTAGCTCAGGCCACGGAAGCCTTGGGGGGCCCTTGGCTGCCGGGCTGCCCGCTCCGTGAGGCCCCTCATCACCTCGTCCCGCCCCCTCTGCTCTCAGACCCCGAGCTCCCGCCTCCCCAGGGCACACCCGGGCATCCGTGCGCCAGAAGGGACTCCGCGGCTCTAAACTCCTGAATTTCTGAGGCCCCTTCCTCTGGCAGTGGAAACTCAGCTTGCGAGGTCAGGGGGCCTCCTTGTCACCCTCCCAGGCCTGAGTTCACGGCCTCACGGGTGTGACGGACAAGACACCACCCCCATCCTGGCTGTGCCGGACGGGATAGTCCAAGCACAGCTGCACGTGGCCGGGCCCCGAGCCAGGACTCACACTTTGACCTTCACTGACCTCTAGAGAAGAGTGGCACTTCCTCTCGCTGTGCACATACACACACGCAGCCCTCATTGTGGCCATCATGCTCCGTGCAGTCCCTGCGAGTGCCCATCAGCGGACGCTGGGCCCTGGCTCCGGGGGACACGCGATGATGTTCCTGAGGGCCTCGGGTCACACTTGTGTTCGCTGACCAATAGATGGCTTTGTTTGGTGTTTCTGTGGGAAGACGCCTTATTTAATCTAGGCTGTCTACTCAGCGCCATCGACCTCCGCCAACGGCTGTAGCTCCCCCTGAACAAAGCACGGGAGACCCAAGCATTCCCCTGCCGGCCCAGGGCAGCCTTCTTGGGCTTAGGAGTGCACATTTCCCTCCCCGCTGGGGGCCCCTTTCAACGGTGAGCGCACCAACACAAGTGACAGAAATGTGAAAACGGGCACTCCACAGCCTGCGAGGACACGCTCACTGGCAACCCTGGGAGAGACAGCTGCGCCCCGCCCAGCCTTGGCGGGAGGGGACCCGGCGCCCCGTGTGCCCGCAGGACGGCGGGAGCTCCGGCCCCTGCCTGCACCGTGCGGCGACAAAGCAGGGTGGGGTGGGCATGGGTGCCGGCACAACACGGGGAGCCGGAGGAGGGACGGGCTTCCGTCTCGTCCACAGCACCTGGGTGGTGTTTTTTCAGGGTGGAGACCGCAGGTGCTCTCAGTCACCGCCGTCGCGGGAGGAGTCCAGGTGGGCACTCAGCACGATTCTGGCGTCGTGGGAAGCATCGCCCCCACTCATGGGTCTCCACACTTGACGCGCGAATGCCACACGTGTGTTTCCCTTGCGGGAGGTCACGGGCGTCTGGGAGGGGAGAAGTGCCGGGGGTACAAACAAAAGGTCAGCCCCGTGCAGATGGGTCCCCCCAGGGCTGCAGCGCCTGCCGTGTCCCCGCGGGGCCGGAACACATCACCTCGAGAGTGGCGAAGGTGGGAGCCTGCGCCGGGGCTGCCGTGCCGAAGGACCGTAGCCAGTGGCCAAAAGCAGCCTGTCTGTCTGGGGCCCGGAGGTCTGCGGTCAGGGTGTCAGCGGGCCGGTTCTGGGGCTTGAGGGAGACGCCATTCCCGGTCTCTTCCAGCTCTGGGGCCACTGATGTCCTGGCCGTTCCCGGGCTCGAGGCTGCGTCCCTCCCGTTTCCGCTTCCGTCTTTCCTGGGCCTCCTCCCTCCGCGTGTGTCTGCGTCCTAACCTCCCCCTGCAAGGACCCCAGTCATAGGTCAGGACCCACCTGACCCGCAGCCAATCTCATCTGAACTCCTTACACCTGCGACGACCCATTCCCAACGAGGCTGCCTGCTGAGGCTCCAGGTGGACACGGTCTTGGAGGCCCCACGGATCCCGGCGCAGGGGAGGCCTCCTCACGGGCCTGCCCACGTCCACAGGAGGCACTGCTGAGTGAGTCGTCGCTGGGGCTCACTAGCCCTCTGCCCCTCGCCTGGTTCTGTCTTCCCCCGCTAGGGCAACGCCTGCCACCTGCCGGCTCTGGGCGTCCTGGCAGGATGCGCCGTGGCTCTGTGCGGCCCTTCCTGCCGCAGAGCGGAGCCACTTTGATGGCCTTCCAGCCATTTTCGCAAGTGACACCGGTCTTGTCCTCGGCTCGCTGGGACAGGCCATTCTCTGTGGGCTCGGGGGAGGGGCATGGGGTGGGCACTCAGGGGCAGGGGGAGGGTGGGGAGCTTCTGGAAGTCTGAGTCCACCAGATTCTTTGGGCTAGGGCCTTGGCGGGAGAGGGTCAGGCCAGTGTGGTTCAGGAGTAAGTCCTGCTTCCCGAGGACGGTTTCGGACTTTGGAGGTGAGCCCCACTCCAGCCTGCGGGAGGCCTCCAGGAAGAAAGGGGGCCAGGCACCAGAGCCATCTTCACTCATTTTGAGGGATGTCTCAGCATGTCCCCTGCAAACTCACTCCATGCCCCCAGAGCACCCACCGTGGGATGTCCATGTTCCTGATGCCCAGACGGGCCGCGGTCTCCCTGACCTCTCGAGGACCTCGATGTCTGAGGGTCCCAGGACCAGTACTAAGCTCTAGAAGCTCTAGGAGCTCAGAGCCCTGGGCCAGTGGGACCGGGAGGGAGCGAGACACCCTGCCAGAAGGCCTGCCCTGTGCCTTATGCGTGGCCTGGAGTCCCTCTTCAGGACACCCGAGGCTTTCCAGAAGCTGCTGAAAGTGCCGCCCCGGGCTCTGAGGAGGGCCCTTCCCCATGTTGACCCGGAGCCCCAGGACGAGCCATGCCCCGAGGCAATGTGGGGACTCCGCAGCCTGAGGTCCCGGGGGCCTGAAAGAGGTCCCTCCTGTTTCTGGTTCTCCGTGCCCAGCCACAGCAGGAGTCCCTGACTGCTGGCTGCTGTTCTTTGTGGCCACTCGGCCAGCTGTCCTGAGGCGGCACAGTCCCTGGGGCTCGGGGCTCAGAGCAGTGGCTTCTGAAACAAAGTTCGGATGGTCTGGGAGGTGGGGGGACGTCCCTTTTCTGAGTCTCCGGGAGGCTCCAGGACCCGTCCCAGGCAAACTTCACCATCCCCGGGGTGACGGCTACCAGCTGCCTGGAGTCACGTGAGAAAGCCACTCAGTGGGGCTCTCTTCCTTCCTTTTAGAGAACTGGCCATCCAGGAGACAACAGCCCCGTGGGGCAAATGCAGGGACCAGCCAGGCTCCCCTGGGGCCAGTCATGGTCGGAGCTGACCACTAGACCCCACTCCCGCCAGGGCCGCCCAAGAGGCTGCAGGGTGCTGGCCGCTGCCTGAGAACCCGGCGCAGGTCCGGAGGGGCCTCAGGCTCCATGTCACAGGTCACAGGTAACGTTCAGGGCAACGTCGGATGGGCCAGCGATCTTGGGCATACTCTGGGCTCACGCTGGGGCTGCAGGCAGTGGGGGAGGCCCTGCCAGCTGGGGGGCTCCTGCCCCCTTCAGGACTGGCTACTCCAGGCCGTGTGCTCAGACGTGCTTCCAGAGTCCGTGAGCAGGCCCGGGGAGCCCGCCCCAGTGACCGGCAAATCGGGCCTGCCATGCCCCGAGGCCCTAACTCTAGGTTGGGTTTTAGGCTTCCATCCCCAGAGAACTGGTCCCCAAGCCCTCCAGACTGGGGACCCCTGAGCCGCACCCCAGGACTCCGCCTGCCACCCAGGAGGAAGCCGGGCCGTTGGGAGCTGCGCAGAACCTCAGAGCGGGAGACACCTGCACACCCCCCACCCCGGAGGCCTCCCCCACCGCCAGCGCCACACCAGGCCAGAACTCAGAGGCTGATGGTCAGCCGGACCCCCTCCCTCGACTCTGCCCCCAGAAAGCTCCGCTGTGCAGTGGCCCTCACGGGAGCCGCGTGTTCCCGGCCGAGGTCCTGGATGACTGCGACACGCACCAAGCCAGAAAGCGCTGTGAACAGTGAATGCTTTGGACGTGAGCGCGGTCTGAATCGTCTCAGAATGCCGGCCAGTTCTGGCGAGGTTTCTGCCTAAATCGGTAAGGATTAGGGCAGGAAGCTCTTGAGAATTGGCCGGAAAACCCCCGCAAAGTCCCTACTGGCCTCGCGAGCCTTCAGGGAGCGGTGTGGGCCGGACCCTCCGAGAACAACCCCTGAGAGCCCGGCGCACGGGTGGCCCAGCCCCCCTGTACTCAGCCCCTGGGGGCCGAATTCCGACCGGGTTCGGGAAGGCGCGGTGGGGCCTGTGGGCAGGACCCGCCTGCAGGGCTCGGCCATTCATGGCACATTCATGCCAGCAGGGGTCCTTCTGGGCTTTGGAGCCGGTCTCTGCCCTGGAACGGGCCTGTCGGGGCAGTGGTGCCCAGGGCTAAGCTCCCCCCGCCCCTGCCTCCCACTGCCCTGCCCCCGGCATCCTTCTGGGGTGTGCCTGGGGTGACGGTTCAGCCCTGCTGTCCGCCAGTGCCCAGAGCTCGCTGGGGCAGGACCCACACATCCCGGGCCCCTCCCTGCGCCTGGAGCTGGGTCAGGGACCCCAGCACTGCCTGGGCACCAGGGGGCCTGTGGAGGAGGCTGCAAAGCCCAGTGCGCCCGCCCCTCCCGCCGTCCCATTTCTTTGTCCTGAGGCCACTGCCGCGGGGGGAGGGGGGGAGCATCCAGGGTTCCAAGCAGTCTTCTTCATCCCAGTGAATCTAGAGTCTGGGGCCAGCCCCAGCCAGGCTGTCCCCTCACCTCCCCCTGCCCCCCCCTGCTCCTCCTGCTCTCCAGCACCCCCCCCTCCACTCCCTTGCCCTGCTGCATGCTCCCCCCAACATGCTCCCCCGCCCACTCCCCTGCCCTTCTCTTGGGGACCCCACCCTTGGGCCAGACCCCTGCTTCCCACGGAGTCCACGCATTCCGTGGGTCTCAACCGTAAATGGAGATTCATGGGAGCCATGAGCATTTTCATGAGACACAATTAAGTTCTGATGCGCATTATCTGCATCAAGAGCAGGGAAACCGACGATGTCTGTGCGCTCTGGCCTGTCATCAGAGGCCGCTGCCCGTCCGCAGCCCGGCCCGAGCCCGCTGGTCATCAGGTCCGGTTACCAATGAACCGCTCTAAACAAAAACATGGATTTTTCTGAATTCGTGGCAGATCCCATTTGTAATTGCTTTAGCGGAAGAAGAGGGCTTGCTGTTAAGTATCATTGAGTTCTACTTGCTTGTATCTCTGCGGTTTGAACATGACTGTTGCTCAGAAAGGGAGAAAACCATGCTGGGCAGCCAGGCAGGGTGCAGGAGCACAGGTTTGGGATGCAGCGGAACTGAGACGCGCCCCTGGACCTCCCCGGGGAGAGGGCGGGCCTGCTGCCCCGTCAGCTCGGTCCTCCGAGCCTCTGCTTCCCCGCCTGTAAGATGGACACAGGAGTTCTCAGCACTACTTAGGGTCATTTCAAGGAGGAAGGGGGATTGTAATTTTAAACGTATTTCTCCCCTCTTTCCTTCCTCCTTCCCCCTCTTCCTCCGCCTTCTTCCCAAAATGCTCACGGGCACTTTCCCAGGCAGGCTGGGAGAGGAGACGGCCTGGCCGGAGGCCTTCTTTGTCTGAACTGCCTGTGTCGTGGGGCTGGGAAGATTCTGTGGGGCGGGGGCTGGGACGCCAACAGAGGGGTGCTGGTGGCTGTCCAGCAGCGGCTCTCCACAACCACGGCCTGGTGTGTGGCGCTGACCGCTCCCACTGACGAGTGTTTCCACCCACGACCCTTGCCGGCCACCAGCCCGCCACCTGGGGCGCGCCCTCACCTCTGCCTCGGGACAGACGCAAATCACGGCAAGAGGGAAGTCAATGATGAGTTTCAAGTGTTGCTTATCTTTGTTTTCAATGGATTTATTGAATGGTGGGTTCATATCATTTACTTTTGGTAATAGCTGTATTTCACAACCGGTTCACAAAACTGAAAATGTAAAAATTGACTCTGGCAGGTGGGTCTGGTCCAGCTTGCAGACACCCCTGGAGGTGACAGGGAGGTCAGAGGGTTTGAGGGACTGCGTTCACCTCAGGACAGCCCACGGACGATGGTGGTGGGGCCCCATCGGCGTGTGTGTCACCGTGAGTTAGGACAGACAGGGACCTGCACTAGTGGGGACGCCCACCTGCTACGGCCCCGCCACGCGGTGACCACAAAACCGGGCAGGGCCGCGTCCTCCTCTCCTGGCGGGAGCTGCTTCGGCGGGATGGGACTCTGGATTGAGTTATGCCCCCTGGATTCCCGGATGATTCTTCTGGAAAAGGGCTGCTCCCAAGCCAGTAAGGGCTGGATGAGCTCCGTGACACCGACCGTGCCTCCTGAAGAAGGCGGCTTCGTCCATTGTGGCAGACAGAGCCCTCCCCCGCCCCACCCACCCCCCAGGGACCTGCGTCCCCAGAGCTGGGTGCCGGCCAGGACCCGACAGCCACCAGGCTTCCAGAACGTGCTTGCCTCCCAGAAGGATGGGAGGTTTGTCGAGAGGCCCCCGTCTTCTGTGAGGCTGCAGGGCCGCAGCCGGCGGCTCTGATGGGACTGTCCATTTGCCTAACGAATCGTAACACCGTGACTTTTATACTTTGAGCGGCGACATTGTCCTATTTTAAACCACGGGCAGCCCACTTCATGTGCCAATGGCTGTGGCGTGTCTCACCTTCACTTGGAAACTCCTGGACTGTTGTGTTCTCGGGTCTTCGGTGAGAGATGGACTCTGGCCAGCTGTTTGCCTCCATTATGGCCTTAAAATTTGGGGAAGATGTGAAATAGAGCAGGGCTTATGGGGGACTTGGGCTGGAGCTGGTAGAGTTCTCTGGGGAGAAGCTGGGACTGGTCAGGGCTTCCCCAGCAGCAGGAAGCAGGGGACTGGACCCCAGGAAGAAGCAGGGGAGGAGGGGCTGGTGAGGGAGGGTACCCAAGGGGCAGGGCACAGGGGGAGGGGTCTGGGATGAGGGAGAGTGAGGTGCAGACTGTCTCTGTGAGGCCAGAGAACGGCGAATGCATGACCCACACACCTCTCTGACCCCAGGGGTAGGTCAGAGCCCGCACCTTCCCCAGAGACTCTGACCCTGAGAGAGGAAGGACAGCTGCGGTCTCAAGTCTGAGACCCCCGGCACTCCCAGAATGCCCTCGTCTTCGGAAAGAGCCACGGTGGGGGTGACAGTTGTGATGTTTTCCCTTGGGGGGGCAGCCGGGTGCCCTGCCCCCCTGGAAGGTGGGCTGCCTGGCCCCAGCAGGATGACGAAAGGTAAGTCCCACATGCCCTCGGCGTGAAGCCCTCTTGTCAAGTAACCCTGGCAGCCGGCTCCAGAGGACTCGACAAGAATGGGGAGTCACAGATGGGGCCACAAGTTCTGCCCCTGGGAGACCCCTGAAGGGCATCGGGAACCCACACTGGGGGGACTGGGCGGTTTGGTTTGCGGAACCTTGGCATCTGCCTGGGTGAGCCAGGCCAGCCTGGAGGTCCTGCTGCTGGACAGCCCAGGCCTTCCACCCAGAGTTAGGGAGCAGCGAGGTGCCGCTGGCCTTGGGGTGCAGCCAGTAGGAGGTGCTGGTCCTATCAGGGAGCAGCTAGTGTCGGCGCGCACGGAGTCTGATGGGGGACGGGGACAGGCACAACTGTGTCCAGCTTCCCTCCCAGGGCCCTGCAGTGTTCACTGCAATCATGGAGCACTGTCCTGCCCAGAGATGATGGTCCTGTCATCTCGGAGCCCCTGGGACAGCCTCTGTGCTCCTGCCCTGGAGCAAGAAGGCTGTGCCTGCCAATGCATGAACACATGTGTGTGGCTATGTGCCAATAAAACTTTATTTAGAAAAACAGGCGCAGGGCCGTGGGTCATCATTGGCTGAGCCCTGCCTCAGAGCAACGAGGGAAGGCTCCTGGCCCTGGGCGAGACACTGGAACAGGAGCCCCGACCCCGGATGACCCAGCAGCTGGGACTCCTGCAGACGGGACGAGCTCTGTCCCATTAGCTCTGCACTGCACTGGATCGAAGCAGCACAGTCTCCTTGTCTCCCCAGCCAGGGGCGTCGTGGGGACCACTGTGCCACGGCTCCCGGCTCCCGCTCCCCAGCCTCGGCGAGGGCACTGCTCTGCTCTCCTGGGTCTTGCCCTAGATGACCAGAAAAGGGAAGGGGCCACAGTTCTGCCTGGAGCGGACGGGAGCTCGGCCGCCCTCTGAGTTCACGGGGGTCATTTCCGTGAGGGGGGAATGGACAGGGGGCTTCAGCACATGCACAGTTGGCCGTCCCGGCGGCCTGGACAGGAATACCGTAGAAAAGGCACGTGATTTGGAGCTGGAGTTGTCTTCAGGGTCTGTGCTCCTGGAGGGGTGGCCAGTCCCTGGCCTCTGCCTCCGGAGTGCGCAGGGAGGCCCCCGCTGTCCCAGGGTCATGGCCTGCGGGCAGCCGAGGCGAGGTCCCGGCCGGGGATGGGCAGGGCACGGCCGGGGCCCTTTGGGTTCCAGTGGCGCGGTAGGCGGGAGGGGCCTGAGTCCCAGCACCCGGCCCAGCCGGGGAGCCCGCTGCCTTCCCCAGGTGCTCAGGGTCTGTGTCAGGGAGGGGTGTGGTGTGGGGGGCTGGGGTCAGTGCCGCCCGTGCTTGATCCAGTTCCTGATGGTCCACTTCTGCCCTGAACACCTCTGCACCACCAGCCGCAGCCCGAAGTTGGCGTCCTTGGACATTTCCACCTCCAGGCACCTGCCGGTGTCCCGGCTCACGATGGGGCCGCTCTGCGGGGAGGAGCCCCAAGTCAGCATGGACGTCCAGGGCTCCTGTCCTGAGAGCATCTCGGGAGTGGGGGTGATGACAAGTCCCACGCAGGTCATTGCACGACCACCCGAGACTCGGGGGATGGTCCCCGTCCCTCTGTCCCCTTCCGGTTCTTCTGTTCCCCCTAGTTCCTCTGCCTCCTGTCCCTCTGTCCCTTCCTGGTCCTCTGTCCTCAGGCGTCTCCATCCTATCACCCATGTCACCTGCCTGCCTTGTTCCTGGGGAGTGACTAACACAAGGGAGATGGGGCCCCTCAGATGGAAGGCTCCCCCAGGTGCTTCCCACCTCCTATCATGTCCAATTTGCCCACTCGTCACCCTGCAGACCCTCTGGTCCCCCAGACCCTGGCCCAAGCCTGAGAACCCCAGGACGGTACACTATACATTCTCCATTCTTTTTCAAACAGGTCCTTCTCACTGTCTCGACCCCAACCGGGCCTCCTGGGGACCTCTGACCCTTACAGGCTATGCCTGCATCCATGACAGCTCATTCCACAGCCTTTCCTGCAACCAGAAACCCCCAGACCCCAATGTGGAGGGCAGGGTCGCCCCACAGTGTTTATCTGTCATGAGTCTGCTTGGTGGGACCAATGGCAGAGAGCGTGTGGGGATGAAATTGGGGGACGGAGACAGACGTGTCTCCTGGAAGACACCTGCTGCCCATGGCGGGGAGGGGAGGAGCTCAGGGCGTGGGCCGGATGGTCGGGGGAGGCTGGAAGCGGCTCCCCAGGTCTCAGAGTCCCAAGAGCCTTGCAACAGAGTACCATGGGCGGAGAGTTCTAGACAAGCAGGTCAGACACACTGAGTCCACACCCCAAACCTGGCAATGTGACCTTAGGGTCTGAGCAGCCATGACTGGACAATGAGGTCACACCGGAGCAGGTGGCCCTCCTCCCCTGTGGTTGTCCTCACCAGGGGAGAGATGTGGAGACAGGGAGGGGACACAGCAGGTGGCGGGAGGAGGGACAGGGCCTGGGGAGGCTAGAGAGGCCGAAAGGACCCCCCCCCCCCGCCCCCAGAGCCCACAGCCGGAGCACTGCCCTGCAGACACCGGGTTTCACACGGAACTCCCGCTGCACGAAGACGGCGAGAGCGTGCATGTCTGTGGTCATTTGCTGCAGCAGCCCCGCGAGACAGCAGGGATTTCGGACCCAAGTGGGTTTTAGGGAGAGGGGTCGGGTGCTGCTCAGGGCGGGAGGGAGATGGGAGCTCCAGGCGAGGTCATGCGAGGACGCATCCTTGGCTGACCTGGGGGGACACACGGGGAGCCACACCATGGAGCTTGAGCCGGTGGAGGCGACGTCCGGTCGCCCAGAGAAGGGTGTGTGGTGCCGGGAGGGGCGCAGTGCGGTGGGGGGGAGCTGAGGGAGGACAGAAGGCAGGATGGGCTGTGGAGGGGGCCGCCAGCAGGAAGGCCAGCTGCACAGAAGGACAAGCAGGAGGCCGCCCACCGGCGGCCCAGAGCCAGCGGGACTGGGAAGCACTGGAGGCCCCCTCCCTGGGCGCGGGCGGCACCCTAGGGATCAGTGTGCGGTTCCCACCCAGACGCCCCCCACCCGCCATGGAGGCCGCCGGAGCCTTTGCTCTGGGGCTGGAACTGCTCACCCCTCGTGCCTGCAGCCCCAGGGCCCGGCAGGGGCTGGTTCGGGCAGAGCTCAGCCGGCAGCTGCTACGAGGCCGTCTGGGGGTTGCCCACACCCTGTGCCTTCCGTCTAAACCCCGTCCCCGGGGGCCCGAGGAGGCAGGAGCGTAGGGCCGCTGCAGCGCTGTGACCGGACCGGTGGGCCCCTCCCCACGGCTGGCCCCGCAGCCCTGCTGACCTGGGTGAAGTCCCACAGCCGCTGCGTGGGCCGGGCCACGTCCTCGCACTTCTTCAGGGCAGGCGCACGGGTCCTGCCGTCGTCCACCAGGCACTTGGAGTCGGGCAGGAAGGCGGTGGAGCCCAGCGGGCCCAGCTGCAGCAGCCCCTCAGCGCTGTACCGCACCAGCTGGGAGAGGATGTGGGCGGGCCCGGGGTCAGGGAACTGAGGGGGTGGGGCAGCCCCGGCCACCAGCCCAGGCTCCGGAGCTTCCTTGGGGAGGGCCAGGCCCAGGGGGAGTGGGGAGGGCGCAGAGGGAGCCCGCCTGTGGACGCCCCCCAGACCGCCCTGCTCCCCCCAACCCTGCCTTCCCCCAAGGTCCCCCAGCAGCACCACCTTAACCTCCTTTCCAGAACTTTCCTCGGACCCCAATTGCTGGAGAGGGAATTTCACACACCCCCTGGGGTGCCCCCTCACACAACCACGAGGTTTCCCTTATTTCCACGAGGGGAGCAGCCCCAAGTCCACGCACGCCTGGATCCTACTTCATGTTGTTTGCAACACACCATGGAAAGAACAAGCAAATGTTCAGGAGGAAAACCGGCCCTAGAGGTCCTGTCACACCAGCAGCATGGCCTGGGGCGAGTCACATGACCCCTCCCTGCCTGGGATGCTCATCTGGAAGCAGGCAGTCCCGAGGGCACCTGCCCGGGGGTGACAGTGGGGATCCAGGGGACACGACCCAGAGGTGCACAAGAGTAGTGCGGGCTCGCCCACAGTGGGTGTTGCCGCACCCTTCCCCCCCCCGTCCCTCCTCTTCCCTCCGTCCGAGCACGCGCGCACACACGTGTGCACACACGCCCGTGCGGCTAGTGTGTGCACGGCGGCTCCCCACCGAAGGCTGGGTGTTCCCACACAAGCCGCCACACTGCCTCCCACCCTGCACGCCCCGCAGCGGGGACTTGGGTCCCCCGGGAAGGCTGGGGGTCCGCAGTCTGCCCGGATCTCTGTGGGGAGCGTGGGAGCAGCGAAGCGCCGCTGACTCCCAAGGCTGCGCGTCTGGCTGTCCCTGGGTGCCCGCCCTCAGAACCGGGCGGCCTGCACGGAGGCCATGTGGGGAGGGTCTGAGCCCCCTGAGCTGAGGGCCAGCACGGCTCGCCGGCCGGGGGAGCGCGGGCCGGGACTGCTGGAGCCGAGACTGCACATGTGTGAGCCCCGCCCAGAGGGGTCTCCCAGGGCACGTGGTGTGCGGCATCTCTCCTCGCGCTGAGGGACTCCGGGGGAACCTCCGTCTGCCTGGTCACCTCCCGCGACTGCTCGCTGGGTGTGTTCTGAGGACCCGGCAGGACAGGGCCTCTCACGTGGGCTGTGGCCCCAGAATCGTCCATGGCCTTTGACAAGCCCAGTGGATTTCCTCCCAGAGGCCACGTTTGACTCTGCGACAGGTGATGGGTGATTGATTCTGTCTTCCCTGTCAATGTGGAAGCCGCCCGGCCGGGGTCCTGGGACGAGGCGCGGGAGGTCGGGGGCATACCCTCCGCTCCAGCCTCACAGGCTGCGTGCTCACGCCCGAGATGCACCGCCAGGCAGGCAGTGTGGACGGGGCAGCTTCTTGATGCCTGGGTCTGGCACCAGTCCCCGTGGGTTTCTGCTGGAGGGACGTGCGTGAGTGAGGCTCAGACCCGCAGAGTGCTTGGGGTGGAGTGAAGATCACTTGGGGAAAGCCCTCTGCGGCTTAATTTACACGACACCAACGCTCCTTCTGGAGAAGTGTTGTCTTTACCAGCCGGGATTCGCGGGGACCAGAGTCCTAACCCAGCGCTCTCGGGCCATCTGGTTCTCCGGGAGGCCTGGCGTCTGGACGTGGGTGTAGACCTTTTTAAAGCCCCCATCCCTGGGGAGGACCTCAGCGGTAAGAACCAGGGCTGACCCTTCTTCTAGGCAGTGCTTCTGGTTCCATCCACAGGGTGGCAAACGCGTTCTTCCCACACGACCCACCGTGGCCCATACGACGGCCCTGACGGGTTTTCACCCCAGCTGCTGCACTGGACAGAGGCAAGCAATGTGCCGTGCCTGCCCGAGGCCTGCTGGGCCCCAGAAGCCCTGCTCTTAGTCCCCCCGGGGCAGGGCCTGCCCGAAGGTCCCCACGCCACCCCAGGAGCCCACTCACAGCCTGCCGCGCCCCTACCTGGGAGGACATCCCGTGGCAGGGGTAGAGGATAGCGCGGTCATCGTCTTCTGCTCCCTGGTCCAGGCAGTAGCCGCTGGCTTTGCTGTTTCTCACCTACAGCCAGAAGCCGAGGGAGAAACCCCATGGTGGGGGTTCCCTGAGGTCAGGGCAAGGCCACCCCATTCCCCGTCAGGGGCAGGGGGTCCAGCTGGCTGGCCAGCGCCTCAGGAAGGTGTGCGCTGTAGTCCCAGCCAGCCAGGACTGTCCACCCCGGGCACCCCTTCGCCCAGCCTCCTGCTGAGCGCTAGCCCAGGGCCGGCGTGCTTGTGGCAGCTGGAGCCCTGAGGGAAGGGAGGCCGCCCCCCCCAGCACCGACCAGGGTGACAATGTGGGGGGGGGCACAGCACCCTCTTGCCAGCTTCAAAGAGACCTGTGTGTGTAGTCATGCACGCGAGGGCTGGCGTACCGTGTGTGTGTCTGTGCAGCTGCTGTCTCCGCATCCGCGTGTGCGTGCTCTTTGCACTGACACGCATGCACTGTGTCTTCTGAACACAACGGCTTACGTGCATGTGTCAGTGTGTCTGGACGAGGGTGCCCGCGCGTCTCCGTGTGCACAGGCAGGCGCCTTTGGGTTTGCGCACGAGTGAGCTCTATCAGAAACTGCGCACACACAGAATTTCATGTGAACGTGCACTGGTACACATGTGTGTACAGACTCTAATGTATGTGTATGGATCTGCGTGCACGTGTGTGAACATATGGGCACACTCGTGCATGTATTTGTGCACACCCATGTGCAAATGCATGTACGTATCTCTGCATCTACTAGCGAGTGCTTCTGTATGCACGTACACAGGTGGGTCTGGGCTCGTCCTCTGCTAGGCACCAGGTTTCATGAATGTGCTGCGCCCGTGCCCGCTGCCATCTATGCCCAGGAGCCCTCATGTGGGTGCGGGTGAGGGTGCGGGCCATGGGGCCCTCCCGGCGGAGGCGGTACCTCTCCGTACGTGAGGGTGTCGTTGTAGGTCCTCATCTCCGGGTACACGTTCTCCAGGTACCACTTGAAGCTGCGGCATTTCAGCCGCTGGCGCAGGGCCAGCCGCTCAGACACGTCCCCGAAGTCCACCCCTGGGTTCTGTGAGGGGGAGACGAGGCAGGAAGGGAGCTGGTGTGGAGCTGGTGCCCACGACCCAGGTCTCTGCCCAAGACAGGGGAGCCCCAGGCCCTGGGAGAAGCCCCACCCCTCAGGGTGTGACTAGGGGTGGCCTCCTGCCTCCTCGCCCCAGGGACGCTTGGACGTCCGGGCAAGCTGCTCTGGGGGGAAGGGCCTGCTTCTCTAGCCTGCCGGCCGTGCCCTACCCCAGACAGATTGTCCCTGGCTGTGGGCTGGCTCGTCCACAGCCTGCACACTCCAAACAAAAGACTTGCCCTTGGCCCACCCCAGGGCAGGGGAGGTGGTGACCTCCTAAGTCTTGGAACGTCCTGCGTGGTTAGAGTGTGGTTGTCTACCTGGGGTCTGGGTCAGAGAGTCCCGGCTGCAGGGTGATGTATGGGGGGCTTTGGGCCGTGGTGGGCTCTCAGCTTGACTTCTTCAGGGGCTAGAGACTAAGGCCAGCCCTGTGGGAGGCTGGACATGTGTGCATGGAGAAAAAGAAGCTCGGTGGGCATCCCTGGTTGGCGATATGCTGTGCACAGTGTCACACGGCATCACCGTGAGTGGTAAGTGCTGTCTGTCCAACCCCCGGGAGTCTGTATCCCTCACTCAAGAACCCGTAACTCTGAGCAGAACAGCTTTGCTGAGTTCTGGGTCCTTCTAGCCCAACTGAACCTGAGGTGGCCTTGGGGCCCCTGAGGCGGCGGCAGGCACCAAGTCCTTTGCGGGTGTGAGTGGGTTTGAGCAAGCGCCTTCCCCTGGCCAGTGGGCCCGGGGCTCCCCATCAGCTGTGGAAGGCGTGCTGCCCTCAGGGGCCCCTCTCCCTCATCCGTGTGGTGGGCATGGCCACAGAGGAGCCCCTCCCAGCCTTCCCTCAAGTATTGGGTGAGCCGTGGGTGTGGAGGGCCCCCAGCGGGCCCTGAGAATGTGCTGTGGGAGGGCATCTGCTGGGTTCTGGCTCAGAGCCAGTGGTCCTTCCCCCACATGTGGCCTGCACCCGGGTTCCCTTTCGAGTAGTAATGGGCACATGTCGGAATCAGTGCCCTTGGTGGACAATGAGGCTTTACGAGAGATGGTGAGCCCTCCTGTGTCTGATACGTGTGTGCATGTTTCCATACAGTCCTCATCGGCTAGAAACTGCCGTGTGAGGATCCCGTGCCGCTGGTCCCTCCTCAGAAGGGAGCCGGAGGCCCAGCCTGGCGCCCTGGTAGCCTCAGCCAAATGCTGGGCATGCCCCGCCGGGGGTTGTGGTGAGCTGGCTTAGGAGGCGCAGAGAGAAATGCACAGAATAGACGTGAGGGCTGTTTCTGTGACTTCTGTACATGTCTGAGGCTCTGCATGTGGACAGGTGAGTGCACGGACACAGACGCACAGGTGTGCGCAGGGTCTGACAAGGCAAGCTCTTACTGGGGCTGACTCAGAAGTCATTTCCAGCACGGGCACAGCGGGGTAGCTGGAGCCTGGCACCCGCCTGTCCCCGGGAAGCAGCATGGGAGTGGGGGCTGGTGGCGAAGCGGGTGCGGGTGGTGGAGGCACCCCACATAAGGGACCACCTCTCTCAGCACCTGCCCTCATTACTGTCACGGGGGCGGGGAGCCCATCTTTTAGGATCCCAAGAAAAACCAGAATACGGGCTATCTTTGGGAAATCAGTTGATCACCAAGTAAATCAAAAGCCCAAACAGCAACCCCTAACTAGGTGTGGCTCGAAACTGAATGGACCAAAACCAAAGGCACAGGGAGCACCCCTGGTGTCTGTGGCGGGTGGGGGGTCCACCAACGGTGGCCATGCACACCCTGGAATGCGAGTGGGGCACAGAACGAAAGAAGCGAGGTTGCACACAGACCGACCCTGAGAACCCGGGACTCAGCAAAGACACCGGACACAATAGGGGCAACGCTGTAGGGATTCGTCTATGGGACGCGTCCAGAACAGGCACATCCAAGACAGAGCAGGCGGCTGGCTGCTGAGGCCTGGGAGTGGGCGAACAGGGAGCTAGCCGCTCTTGCGCACAGCGGCTCTTTCTGGGGTGGTCTTTGGAACTGGTCATGTCGATGGCTGTCCTGCTCACTCGTGCTCAGTGTTAGGAGCCGCGCGCTCTGAAAAGGCCCAAGCCGCAGATCTTCTATCACGTGCATCGGCCGCAAAACCCAAGGAGACGCCCGCACCATGTGCGGGCTGACCGGCGGGGTGCTGGGGCTGTGCAGCGCCCCAGGACCAGCTGCGTGGTGGGCGCGCTGCCTCACCCACACATTTGTGGGTGAGTTTCTAGGTGGGTGGGGTCAGCACCAAGTGCAGCTAGTGGGGAAGAGCCAATCCCCACTTCCAGCCTTGTACCAGGGAAAACATTCACCAAAAAGCGTTCGGAGAGCCCTGTCCTACACCGGCCCCACGCGGGGCAAGGGCAGGGGACCCCAGGCTGCCTGCCATGCGCCTGCTCTCTGGCCGGCTCAGCTGTGCCCAGGCCCCAACCCCTCCAGCTCTCCCAGGCCACGCCGAGCCTTGGCCCCGCCCCCTCTCCCCAGCCCCGCCCCTCTCCCCTCGGCCTCGCCCTCTCCTTCCAGGCGTACTGTCATAGGGATGTTCCAGGCCATGTACACGTGGGACTTGAAGCTGTCCATCCACACCTCAGCTGCCCTCAGGGCGTTGCGCTTGGCATAGTAGTCGATGTCATTGTTGTAGGGCTTCTTGGTGCGCTCGATGTGGGCCACGCGGGAGCAGGGCAGCACCTCCATACTCCCGCCACACTGCCACACCTGTGGGGGGAGACCAGGGCGGCTGGGTGGCCCACGTCCCTGCTCACAGGCCCCGGGACACGGGTTCCAGAAGGCGCCAGCCTGGGCTTGTTCCAAGGAAGATGGCCCAAGAGGAGCTGTCCAGGGCCTCAGGCTAAGTGCCCCAGAGCCTGCACACAGGGCTGCCACCTCGCTGGGTTTCCTACCCAATTCCATCCCCCACCCCAGGCCCAGGCCTGCTCGGTGCAGGGGCCTGGTCCCAGGGGGCTTACACACCAGCAGCTGCCCCCTGCCAGGGGGTCAAACCGCAGTCTAGTTTGAAAAGAGCGTGCCAACCTCGCCGCACACCTCGATGCAGCACTCACCACACAGAACCCTGCCTCGAGCACCCTTACAGCTGCTTCCTCGACAACAAAACCCCCTAAAGAGCCTCACCCATGATGCCCTTGACGCATGCCCTTGTCTGTCTTGTCTCAGCGTGCTGCCCGACCTTCCTGACGCCTTTCCAGGCTGCCTCTCCTCACTACAGAGCCCTGTCCTTGTTCAGGCACAATGACAGCAGATCCCTGCCTCCTCCCTCGCTTGACGTCACCTTCGGGAAGCGGAGGAAGGAGGGGGAACCCCACAGCTGAGGACTGGGGCCCCTCCTGATGTCACCCACAGCCGGAATGCATCAGGTCTGGGCAGGTCGGATACCCTACATGTCGGGGGCAGGCTATAGGACCCTCACAGTCTGGGCTTGCAGAAGCACGAATTCCCAGCACGCAGTCACCACCATCTCTCCCTGCTGGGCTCCCAGCCTGCCCGCACCACCCCTCTGCAGCCCGTGCAAAGCCCAGGGCACAGCTCCTTCACGATGCTGGTGCAGACCCTGCCCCTGGGACAAGGGCGCGGGCTCAAGTTCGCTTCTTTGTGTTGAGTGATGGGATGAGAGGCCTGCACTGTGTCCTGCTTCCATAGCCTGGTGCTGGGAGGACATGGAGGGGGGCACTTACACCACTTCTGCTCACAAGCCTCCGGCTGGACTGCCAGGATGCTGGGAACACAGGTGCACATGCGATGAGCCAGGAATCTTCCAGAAGGCCAACGTGGAGGTGTAGGGACAGTGCCATGCTTCCTGCACACTCCTACGGTGGCCGCCGCCTCCCTCCATCTCTGGAGGGATCGCCATGCCCCCACCTGCTGTTCCTGCCGCTGGCCCTGTGCTCCCACAGCTCCCAGGGCTCTCCAGCCTCTCACCCTCCCCATTGCCCCGGGGCCTGTGCATCTGCTCTGCCCTCTGGGGGCATGTCCTCCCCTGATTTCTGCACCAGGCTGCCCACAAGGCTTTGCTCAGATGCTACCCTTCATGGCGCCCTCCTCACCCTCCCATCTGAAGCTGCAGCCCCTCGGGGCTCCTGGCTCCCCTGGTTTGTCCTTCCCACTAATGTGTGAGCTCCAGGACCACCGCCCCACCTGCCACTCTCAGAACACAACTTGTACCACGGCCGGGGCTCAGGGAACAGTTGTTCAATGAATGAATGCATTCCTTCTTAGGAATTTGCTAGCAACTGTCAGCCCTGTGCTGCCCAACAGAATCCCACAGGACCTGGGCAGTCAGGTATGATAGCCACAGCCATACGTGGCCACTGCGCCCTTGAAATGTGGCTGGCGTGGCTGGCATGGCCGAGGAGCGGGTGTCTTTATTTTATCAGATGTTAATCAATTTGGGATTGATTTACGCAGCCGCAAGTGGCTAGAGCAGCCATGGGACAGGATGGCTGGACAGGCCTTGCCGCATCTGGCTCAGTGATTTCAAGCTTTAGTCACGTGAGGACGGCTTGTGTGGGCTCTGTGGGGAGTTCAGGGCCCTTCAGCTCCCCACCACTTTGTTGGGTGGAACTGGCCTCGGAGGGAGGGAAGGGTGCTGTGGCAGGGCGCTGATGGCCCCTGAGCCAGGACACAGTGTGCAGGAAGTGAGCAGGTGAGCTCAGTCCAGGGGTTCTGGGCATGACCCCGCGGGCAACTTCTGTGGGGGGCAGGAGGTAGGGTAGGGTCGGTGGGGGCATTTCTATGTGGAGGTGCGGGATCACGGCTCCAGACCCGGACTCAACTTGCATGCTCCTGTCCCCCCGTCGCTAGAGGGGACCTGCCAGACCATTCTGGCCTTTGAGATAAGGCGGGGCTTTTAGGGAGGCTATGATTTGTGGACGAGAGATCCAGGGCGTGGCAGCCGTCTTGTGGCCACGAGGCAGCCCACACGAGGCTTGAAGTCTATACACCAAGGATGGCCAATGGAAAGTTAGAGCCTATCAGCTGTGAGCTTTGTGAGAGGCCTGGATCCCCACCTGGTCCAGCCTCCCGCAGTGGGTTTTCTGTCCCTATGTTCCCAACACAGGAAGCTGGACTAGGACGTGTTGCTGGGAGGTGCCGTGGGGGTTAACATCGTTCTCATTACCGAGGTACTGTGCGGTCATGAGACGGGTCCAAGGTCACAGGGAAGCTTCATGGGTGGAGGGGGGACAGGGAGCAGGAACTATTGCGTGACCCCCAAAGCTGCCTCTTCACCCAGAGCGGACGGGCAGAGTCGCAGGGGCTGCATGTGACCGTCACACCCATCTCACGCCTCAACCACTAATTACCTCAATCAGCTTGCTTAATTGGCACCCAAACAGAAACAGCAAACACGAGGGGAGGACCAGGTGTCAGGCCTGCCGGCAGCTGCTTGGGGGCGGGGGACGCCCTCGGCACCCCCAGATCAGAGCTCCTCCGACGTCGAGCCCACGTCTGATGGAGGGTTCCAGAGCTGTCCTCTGCCCTTGCAGGCGACGACTTTTACTGCTTAAAAGCCCGGAAACTGTGACAGGTCAGCACAGATGCCAGAGAACGGGGCTCAGATGGGCCCCGCTGCCACCGTTGGGTGGCGTGAGCCCGCAGGGCTGGGACCGAGCCCCATGGGGCCTGGCCGTCGCAGTGCCCGTGCATCGGGACACAGGCAACACCTAAGCGAGGTGCCCTGTCTCCTGCTTGGTTCTCTGTCCTCTCTGTGCCCCTATGATCAAAATGACACTTTTGTGGAGAGCCCCGCTATCTGAAGGCCAGGGCTTCCTGCACCGGCGCGGAGAGGGAGGACTGGCACCGCGGCGTGGCTCTGCCCTGGCTTGTAGGGTGCCGGGAGGAGGCTGTGCCCACCGTCATCTTAATGGAGATGTTTTCTGGACCCTGACTTCATTTAATTTGCCCTCGGCCGCCCCACAGCCAGGAGCATGGCACCCACCACTCAGTGATCCTGTACTTCTCAGGGAGCCCTGCCTGTCCTCACCTTCCCTGAGCTGACCCGAGAAGGGACACCCCGGCCCAAGCTCACAGAGCAGGGCCTCTGGAGAGCTGCTGTCGGCCAGCTGGGGACAGGAGCCCCAGACGTTGCTAGCCATCAGAATCTGTGGGAGGAATTCAGTATCCTGTAGTCCAAGCCTCACACCTGACTGACCACATCAAGCACACCCACACACACACACACTCACATGCACACACTCACCCCTCCCGGTCCTTCCTGTGTCTGTCTCAGCCCCAGTGGGAGCAGCCCTCCTGCCCCTCAGAGTGGACACCCAGGAGGCCACCAGGGCCTCTGCATTCTCTGGGAGGCATGGGAGCCCTGGGCCCAGCTCACTGGCCTCTGGGAACAGAGGCCACCCCACATAACAGCACGGCGGCGGCGGGGAGGCTGGAGTTAGGAGGTCGGGGCCTCCTTGGAGACCTGTGACTCTCGAGGCCTTCCGAGCTGGCCCTGTATAGCATCACTGTGGTCTCAGCAGGGGGCAGGGCAGTAGGGGTCCCGACACCCCCTCCCCTGACTCACAGTGGCCCCCACAGGCCTCACCACCTCTCCGGGAAGACCTGGTTGGAAATGCTGGTCACAGGCAACTAGCTCTGGCCAAACTGAACTCCTAGGGGTACAGTGGGAAGGGTTCCACGGGAGGGGGGTCCATGGGAAGAGCAGTTGGTGTTGAAGCCGGGTCGGGGGGCAGAGCAGCTCCTGGATACTCAGAGCAGCCTGGGCCCGAGAGCAGCACAGTCGGTCAGGCCTCCGGGTCTCCTCCATCAGGATCTGCACGGTGACCGTGCAGAGAGCGGTGGGAAGGGGTCCAGCCCATGGAGATTGCACTTGGGAGGAAATGCCACACAAAGGCACTGGGGTTTGTAGACCCAGGTGGGCCCGGCACCTTCCCAGCCACTGTGACAGAACGGAAGTCATTGGGCTTCATCCGTGACCTGCCCAAGATCCTCACCTCTTTCTCAGAGGACGTGCAGGTGACACAGAAGGGGCTTTCAGGGACAAAACCCGTCCCTTGCTCTGGGTTGCACCACAGTGTGTGCAGATACACTCAGCGTCCAAACCAAGGCTGGGCGGAGTGTGTCTCCATGCGCCCTGGTGTGAGCTCAGGTAGGAAGGACTTTCTGAGCCCTCAGCTCCCGGTGACACTGTTTCTTTGGTAGCTGCCTTGACTGAGAGCATGCCATAAACCCTCCTAAGGACACGTCTTTCCCCTACCTGTCCATCCCCCAACCATTTGTTCACCCACCCAGCCACCAGCCATCCGTCCACTTACTGTCCTCCCACTGCCCCCCCATCTATCCATCTACCCATCTGTCCATCCATCCACCTGTCCGTCCATCCATCCATCATCTACCCTCCACTTACCACCCACCCATCCATCTGCCTTGGTCCAAACAACCAGGCCAGATATCCGGGTACAGGGCACGGCTGTGCATGAAGACGGCACACAAGCAGAGAGGTAAGCAAGCTCTGCCTCCCAGCCCAGACCTCCAGGCCAAAGGCTGGAAGCGGGCAGGAACAAGGCATCCGGCCCCATAGGACATCTCACCGGTGCAAAGCCACCAGATGCCCGGCCGCCATCTTCCTTTTGGTCGTGTGGAATCTCCCCTCCAACAAACAAACACGGCCTCACACTCAGGAGAAAACTGCGTGTATGATTTCTGCAGATTTTGCATCTGAATCTAATTTTAAAAATTTATACTCTGCTCGATGTCCTTATAGCGTGGGCCCAACCCAGCCACGGGCTGATGCCTGCCCCTCGCACCAGGACCCTCACTCTGCGGGAGCAATCCAGCTTCAGGGCCGGATGGACAAGTCCCATCTCCCAGGGCCTAGCTGGGCTCAATCCATCCATTTTTGACAAGAAAGCGTCTCTCTCAGGGATGATCTGTATATACACATACATGCCCCAACACAGGTGATCCCGAGTCCTGTTCCCAGCTCCAGACCCCAGAAGCTTCTGAGCTGGGCCTTCATTCCAAGCTCCTGCCGTTTGTTTCCCTGAACGTGTGGAACACCCCAAACAAACAAGAAGTTAAAAAAAAAAAATGGTTGCCTTGCTTCCAAATGAGTGGCTCTTAAAGCGGGAACCCCAGGCCAGTGGGGCCAGCCTTGCCTGGGGCGCCCTGGAGATGGGGGTGGTCGCCGCAGCAGACCTCCGAATCGGAAACTCTGGGGTGGGCCTGGGCCGGCGGGCTGCGTTTTAACAAGGCCTCCGGGGGATTCCGATGTTCGTGGAGCTTGGGGGCAGCTGCGCTAAGGGCCTCCCTCCCCTCCGTCTGCCCTCTGGGCACCCTGGGCGTTGGGCACAGTCCTCTGTCCCATGGACACTTTCTAGGATGGGGCTGCGTGTCCTTGCACGTTCTGTCCTCCAGCGGGGGTGAGGCCGTGCCTCCTGGGTCACGCCCCTGCACCGGCCCAAGTCTGAACCCCTGTAGCTGCATGAAACAACGGAGGAGGTAGGGAGAACCCCACGGACGTGGAGCTCTTCCCTGCCTCCCCCAAACACACGGAAACGGTAGCTACGTTATTTAAAAGCTAAAAGCACATATGGCTCCCCGCCCCTCGGAAGGAGCGGACGCGGGCTGGCGAGCGGGGGCTGGAGCTGTAGGGCGCGGGAGCCTGAGCCTCATGGACGGCCGGGGACTGAGTGCGGGGCCCTTCGTGAGGCCTGGGGCTGGGCTGGGCACCCTGACCGTGACCAGAAGCTGCTCCCTGGCCGCAGCCAGACCCAGTGAGACAGGAGGAAGCAGAGATGCACGGCCCTGGGAACCAGGAGACTCGTGCGACAGCCGGCTGTGGGTCTCGGGGTGAGAGCCAAGCCACTCGGCTTCGAGCCGGGGCCTGGGGAGCCGGCATCAGTAATCCAAGACTTCCACGCAAGGATGGGCAAGCATGAAGGTACGATGCCCGTGAGCGCCGGGATCTCAGACGTGCCGAACGCACAAGGAAAGCCCAAGCCCAGAGGAGTCAGCCCCCAAACCCAGATGGGGTTCACGGAGGAGAGGGAACCGGCGGAGGGGGTCGTGCGCAGACCGTGAGGCCTTCCAGAGAGGACGGAAGGGGGGGAACCAGCCATGGAGAGAGGAGAGCACGAGTCAAAACACACAGTCTACGAGCGGCCGCAGGTGACCAACAGGGACACGCGTGCCGCGCACATGAAACACACCCTCAGTGCAACGGAAACGGGCTTGCACAGTCATCTGGACAGGGCTGAAAAGAGCACTCGTTCACTGGACGTGGGGCTGAGGCGATCGATCACCCAGGACGCGGGGCCCAACAGGGTAGGGACGACCCCCCAGCTATGCGACTGGACCCCCAGGCCGTGAGGTCACGTGCCAGGAACCCCGGCGTTCTCTGGATTTGTGAAAAGACGTCAGCCATGGTCAACGGCGTCTACCAGGACCCGAGGAGAAGACGGGGCAAGGAATGCACGGGCGCGAGGGGGTCGGGGACCCAGACGGTCCCCTGGCCACTCCTGGTGGTGTGCTGACTGCCGGCAAGCTCAAGGGGTACTCAGACAGAGCAGGAGAGGCTCGGTGTTTCTAACGTCCACGTGAAGGAGAGAACACAAGAGCAGAGCCACGAAAACTCTATGGCAATGACAGGGAAGGACGTACTCATCGGTACCACCTGACCCACGATGCGGGAGCGAGGGGACAGGTGTGCGTGCCCCGATGGCACTGGGGTTGTGCAAAGGTGGCCCTGCCCGGCGGCAGGGAAGGGTGGCGTATTTGATGAGTGCAGTGAGAAGCCCGGGGCTGCTATTTTCAAACAACAGAAGGAAAGATCACAACCTTGCTCGGACAGACATGCATCCTAAGGGGATTCAAGCCTTTACTGTGCGGGAGGGACGGCAGGTATCAGAAGGAGCTGTGGCCGAGCGGCTGCTCAGACAGGCCTCCCCGAGTGGGATGGCGAAGGCGCTGAGGACGGGGGACACGCGTGCTGATGTGGTCTCTGTCCGCGAGAGGCCAGCGGCACAAGGGACGGACGGGACAGCCCCTGCATCACCCCGCACAGGGCCAGTGTCCCTAAAATCAACTGGAAACAAGGAACGCCGTCAGAACCCACTGGCCGAGGAAGAAACATACGGTCAACACACGTACAAAAAATGTCCGTGCTCACTAGCAAGCGAAAAATGCAAATTAAGCCAACAAAGACGTTTCCTTTGCGCCTGCCATCTTGGCGAAAAAAGTAACAATATTTATTTCATTAGAGCTGTGTCCTATTCAGGCCTGGAGACCTCTCCCTCATGTGCCGTGGCTGAGAAGACGTGTACAGAGAAGGACACACAGACGCACACTCCCGGGCACACACACAGGGCAGCGGGGACAGGACGGGGATTTGGGAAAAGCTATCAAATGCCCTGAAAACGGGCATTCCGTCCGGCAGTGATCCCGTCTCCAGATGTCCATCCCGGGGGAGCAGCTGAGCCGTGAAGCAGACACCGGCCACTGACTTCCGTGCAGCGCAAGGTAGCAGAGCCCACGGACGGTCTGGAGCGTGCGCGTGAAGCCCAGGAGTACTGGGCAGTGAGCCCAGCGCTGTCCCAGGCCTGCAACTATGACAGCATCCAGGGGCAGCGTTCCCGCGTGTGCACGCACATCGGGGGGCAGCGTTCCCGGGTGTGCACGCACATCCACAGGCAACGCTCCCACATACGTAAACCGTCTCTGAAAGGACGCACCTCTGGGCGCTGGCAGGGACCTACCGCGACTTTCCTTCTGTCCTGGTTTGCTTACTTCAAGGCTTTTCTAACAAGAGCTGGTTTTCTGAAGGAGGGGAAACCGGTGTTCAGAAATGCACCATGTGTCATCATTGTTACAGTCACTGTGAGTCCTTGTTCAGGTGCTGTGAGCTTCCGTTTCACCAAATCCGTGCCAGCCCCGGAGGGCGGTCCTACCACACCTGCCCGTGACAGATGGAGAAACTGAAGCTCAGAGAGAGGGCGGCTGGCTGGCCGGCAGAGGGTTCTCTGAAGGGTTTTTCCACTGAGATGTCCAAGTGGACGGAGGTGCTCCCCTGGCTCAGAGGTCTGACCTTCTGCTCGGGGGGACCGGGCAGGCAGCAGGGAGTAGACCGTGGACCATGTCCCGTGGGCTGTGGGGAGTAGGAAGGCACCCTCGCTGTGCTAGGCAGACCCACTGCTTGCAACTAGAGCAAGCCCTTCCTGAAAGCCACTAGATCAGGACTTCACCATCAGCTCCCCACATTCTCCTGTGCCCGCTGCCCACAGAGAAATATCCAGGACCGGCCCCAAGTGCTCCCTGCACCCCTCTGACATCCAGCGGCAGTGTGGTCACACGTCCCCTGAGCCCCCCTGGAGTGACCGCACCGCTCCACCGCTCTGGCGAGACAGGAGCACATCTAACTCCCCTCTGGGATGACAAGGAAAGGCCCGCCACCCAGCCCCCAGGGCTTTGACGCCCATGTCCCACTGAAAAGGCTGGGTCTGAAGGTGCTGTGATGCCCCAGCACTGTGAAGGCTTTCCCGTAACACCACGGAGAAGCAGCGAGTCC
Organism: Lontra canadensis; assembly: GCF_010015895.1. NCBI lineage: Eukaryota > Metazoa > Chordata > Mammalia > Carnivora > Mustelidae > Lontra > Lontra canadensis. Next base: position 30,693 of record NW_022631214.1, read on the forward strand.
AAGAGTCTCCAAATAGATGACAATTTCCAACTTGCCTTCTGCCGATGGCTCTCCCAGCCGGGACACACACCGCTTGGTTTTGGCTTGGACTTTATTAGCCTAACGGAGGCTATGGATTCATCTCCCCTATTGGCCTCGTGGACTCTCGCATTAGGGGAGGAACTGCTGGCATTTCTACAATCACAGAAGGGGAACATGGCCCTAGGACCACAGAATTACTCCTCTGAGTGGGCCATGCTCCATGGCCACCTTGCCAAGAACGGACCAGAAACAGCGTGGCTGCAAGGTGCATCTGCGCCAGAATGCAGGAGAAAGACCATGGGGTCATGGGGCTGCCTGCGGCCTCTGCCATGAGGGCCACATGCCTGCCAGGCACGCTCCTGCCTCAGGGCCTTTGCACATGCCGCCCCTCGGCTGGGAATGCCTTTCCCCTCAGCTGCCTAGCTTGCTTCCTCTCCTCCTTCACACCTGCTCAGATGTGGCGTTCCTGCCCGGACTATCCCATGTAAACCGACAACTGGCCGTCCCTCCCCTGCCCATGTTTTTCCACAGGTGCCACAGATAGCATGCCATGCACTGGATACACAGGCCTCAGGTGAGCAGAGATCCTTAGCACCTGGGACTGCGTGGGAGACACCCATAAGAAATTGTTCCACAAAAGGACAGCTCGCTTTCCTCGACGTGTCCCCACCCCAGGCTCTGGCATCCAGCAGGTCACAGAGAGGCCCTCTCCCTCCCAGGTGATTCCTGTGTTCATTCACAAGGGCATGGGACCTGGACTTACAGGGTCACCCGCAGCAGCCAATAGGCAGCGAACGAGACAGGCGCAGGCCTGGCCTTCCGGGGCTTAGTCCTAGTCCAGTGGGGTGGGCAGGGGGAGGTGTCAGCGAGGGACCACAGACAGAGATATATCGTGAGAGGAACATGCTGTGGGGCCGAGAGCTGGGTTTGGAAGCAGCAGGGCTGGAAGGGAACCTGCCAGAGAGGGTCCAGCCGGGCCTGGCTGCGGGAGGGGAGGGCGGGTGGCTGACTGTGTGCCCAGGTGGGCGGGTGTTGGGCGGGGAGGCTGTGGGTCCCACCCAGTTTGGGCTTTGTTCTCAGGGCGTGGGGAGCCCTGGGGCTCTGAGGGCTTGTGTAGGGAGCAGATAAGTGGGACGGGGTGAGGCTTTCACAGACCCCCTGCTCCCAGCCGTCAGCATCTCTACGGGGACAGTGGCAGGTTCCTGCTCTGGGACACAGAGGGAGTGTGCTGGTCACCCTGCCCTTGCCCCTCTGTGCCCGTCTTAGGCCTGTGGCGGGCGGGTTTTGGGGCAGACCTTGCTCTAAACCTGGGGACAGGCTGGGGCCCCAGGCTGGTGGTGGTTGCAGGCGAGCCGCTGTCCCGACACCACCACCAGCCAATGGCGTCCACCGCATCCCGACTGTGGAGGTTCTGGGGTGGGCGTGACTCGGGACCCCTGCAGCAGGCCTGCCTGCACCCGGGTCCTCCCCGCTGGCTTGCGTCATATGTATATAATTTACCTCATAAGTTATATATATATAATCTATATAATCTATCTTGTCCTGCTGGGACGTCCCTGTTACCCGTGAAGCTGCCCTGAGCCCCGTAGCAACAGAAGAAGGAACATGTATCAACACACCCGTCCACACGGTTTGTATGTGTAAAACTACTTAACACACGTGAAGCAGTGCTGTGTGAGCACACCCACCTCTAGCATCTACACTGGCATCTGCTTATGCGTCTACACTGTACTTGTATCTGTATCTGCACCACATCCACGCCACGTCGCCTCCCTCTGCAAACCGGCCCGAGGCCCCCTGGCAGCGCCAGCCCCAGAGCCCTCCCCACACCCGGCAGGACCTGCACAGCCCTGAGTCCAGAGTCCACCATGCAAAGTGGACACTGAGGTGGGGGACGTTCCGGTCCCACCCATGGTCACAGCACTGGGGCCCGAGCACAGCTGGGCACTGGGGTCTCCTCATGCTGACACCCCTCTTCAAAGGTCCCAGAGGGCTCCTGTCTATGCTAACACGCGCCTCCCATGCCCCATCGGCCACCCAGGTGAGAGCCGCCCTTCCCCCACCTCCGCCCTTCCCCCACCTCCCAGCACCAAAACCAGCAGTGGCTGCCGCTGTCACCTGGGGCGGGGGGTGCGCTGCCCTTCTCTGTCACCCACGTGTCCTTGCGTTTGCCACGCATCAACCCCACTTCTGGACGTCACAGTGCAGACGCCCCCTCCCTGCAGTCACCATGTGTAGCCTCTGCTGGGCGCCCCCTTCCCAGCGGGGGGCATCCGGGTGCCACAGTTCCCCAGTTCCCCGACAGGACAGGACACGCAGCACTCCTCACGTCCTCCGGGAGAGCCTCCCTCATGGGACGCAGCTCCTTCCCCATTCCCTGACCTGCCGGATTCTCAGGGACTACATGCTGTCACGGTGACATCCAGGGACAGCTCCTCCCCACCCTCCTGCCAGGCTCCGCTCAGTTCTGTCAGGCTCCCAGGGGTCGCTCTCCGTGCAGGACCTCGTTCCTGGCATCGTGGACCCCAGTCTTGGGAGAACCACATCCCACCGGTGTGGGGAGCTCAGCCTGCCCTCCCCGCTTCCTCTGGGGATGAGTTTGTCCAACTCCCGGCCCCTGTGTGTCCTCACGCCTGGACCTCTCTGCTCTGTTTCTCCCTCCCTGTCCTGTACCCCAGGCCAGCTTCTGCCGGAACCCGCAGGCCCCTCTGAAGCCACAGACCCTGCCCACTCTCCTCCCACCGCAGGCTGACATTCCCTGCCTGGCCCACTGGGCTGGCTTGACCCCCCTCTACCCCTGGGGAAGGCCCTGGAGGGGGCTCTGCTCTGAGCAGGGGGGTTCCTCAGCATTGCACAGACCCTCCTGCCCTCAGCCCAGCTGGGATTGCCTTGGAAGGAGAGAGGGAGCAGAAAGCACTAGGAGCTTCCCGCTGGCCCTGCATGGACACCTTGCTGCCCCTGCAACCTTAGCTGGGTGGGGCCTCCCCAGTGCTGTCCCCCGCCCCACAGCTCCCCAGGCTCCCGCTCCCCCTACCCAGCCGGAGCCGCAGGGGACCGCCGCAGCCCGGCTCCCCGGCCCCCTCGGAGTCTGCTGCGCGTGCCGACGGCTCCTAGGACCCCCGTGTTTGCGCAGACCCGCGGCGGCCTCCCCGGGGCTCCCAGCTCGGAGCACGGCCCATGCTGAGCTCGCTCCCCACGTGAGGATGGGGATTGTTAGTGAAGGATTCGTGTTCGATGACCAGCACAGCTGAGAAAAGTCAGCGTGAAGAAGAATCTGCCGGCGCAGCCTCCTGCTTCCGTTTCTAACATGCATGATTGGAGGCTGACTCTAAGGTTTCTATTTAAAATTAGTCTGTGTCAGAGAATTAAAGAGAATGGCAAACGTTTCTGAAATGATTCAGAGAATCTGAGGTTTGGTAGACGTGTCAGGGATCAGATACGCTAGAACTTTCCAAGCACCTGGGGTGGGGGGATTTCTGCTGTGATATCAGACCTTCAAAGGGCTCAAGCAGAAGAGCAAACAGATTATATCTGTAAGTGTCACTTTAGAAGATTCAAGGGAATTTTATTAACTCAAGGCAGAAATGGAACTGATTGTTGTTTAACGGCCTTTAACCTGTTCAACCCGAGTTAATCAAACATTAATCAGAGGGAAAGGGGAGGTGAGTGTTCTTACCGGATTAGACTTATAACTGTAATCATCGGGTCCCGAGGTTTAACTTAAGAGCTTAGAGCAAATAGGTTTAGAAACGTGTGACTGCTACAGACTGTGTGGCAAGTTTTCAAGCCCAGCCTTCGTCTCCGTGAGTAAAGACTCCAGAAGCAAAGGCAGACAACGCACCCCAGAAGCCCAAACCAGCCGGAGTGCAGCCCACCGAGCCCCAGCCAGGCCCCCCACCCTGGCTCTGCCCCTGGGCATTTGCAGGGTGCCGGCGCCCTGCCCCCCACTGGGTTTAACCCTCCGGGGTGGACCCTGGGGGTCGGCGTTTTAAGGAAGCCTCTGGAGGCTGGAGGTGCAGCCTGGGCCCCTGCCCCTGCCCACTGACAGCCGTCCGGTCGTCCGGTCCCCGAGTCAGAGTCGCAGACCCTCGAGGGCCTCCTGTCCCAGCTGGGCCCCAAGTGAAGTTTAGAGAAGCGCGGCCGCCGGGCTGTGGCTTCACGGCGCCAAGCACAGCAGGCCCCAAGGCGGACACTGTGTCCCCTGAGAGGGGACCCGGTTCCCAAGCCCCACGAGCAGAGCCACTCCACTATCCGGACCCGGGACCTAGTTAACCAGCAGCGCCGAGGAAGGGGTCTGCGCCCTGGGGGAGAGCGGTGGGTTGGGAAGTGGGGGGCAGAGGCGGGGGGTGGAGACTGGGTCACTGACGGCCCAGCCCGTCCCCAGAAGCTGCACTGGTTTTCAGGAGTGACGGTCTGGGCGCTGCAGGTCCCACGACTGTGGAAAGCCAGCCACCCGGCCTCACCGGGGACACCAGCCTTCAAGTGCGCTGTGCACTCCAAATTAAAACCTGATTCATTACTTTTCAGACTGAAACGCAGCACTGAACCATTTTTTTCTTGAAGCAGAGGAGAGTCAGAGCCCACGCCAGGCCCCGTGGTGGGGAGGGACCCAGCCTCTGCAAGCACCGGGCTCCGGGGGACAGCCGGTGTCTCCAGCGCCACAGGGACCTCTCCACCTGCCCAGCTGCTCGGGCCAACTACTAGCAAGGCAGCTATGACCTCCCTGAGCGCCCACCCCACCCCCAAGCAAACCCGGGGGGCGCTTCCTCAAGGATGCACCAGACCACGCAGGATCTCACCTCCCCGGTCCTCACCACTCACCTCTCTGCATCGCTCCAGAAGCCCTCATTCCCTCCACCCTGGAATCCCAGGGGCCAGAGGGACCCCAGAAACACGGAAGCCAATCCTGTGCTCAGAGCCACCAACGCCTCCTGGCTTCCTCAGAGCAGAAGCTGACCCTCTCCTCCTTCCCTCTTCCCCTCAGCTCCAGCTGTACACGTGTGTTTGCTTCCGGAGCACATCAGCATGCTCCTGCCCCAGGGCCTTTGCACCGGCCATTCCATCTGCCGGGAACACCCTTCCCTTCCCCGGATCATCCAAGCTCCCTCATGGCACCTGGAGGTCTCTCTATAAATGTCCCTTCTTGGGGGGAGGCTTCCCTGACTGCCACCTCTAAAACTGTCCCTCCTCTGCACTCCTGCCCCTCACTGCCTCCTTTCTCCATTTGGTGCTTCTCACTAAATGACACACTTTCTCTTCTCACCTCCTCGAGGGAAGGTGAGCTGCAGGGAAACAGGATCTACGCCACCTGTTCCCTCCGTAGCCGGAGGCGGGCGCGCAGCCGGCGCTCACAGAGCTGGTAAATGCCGCTCAGCTCCCTGCAGGCAACGTGGGCTCCGGGGAGGAGGGTCTTGCCCAGAGTTGGCAGGGAGCCGGCTCTCTGGGCGCTTCAGATCCCCAAACCCGCCTGCTCAGATCTGTCAAGTGCTGGTTCCGAGGGCTGTCCGGGCCGCTGCCCTTGAAGGGGACCTGTGTTCCCGCCACCGACATTCCCAAAGGCCTGAGCGACAAAGTGCCCTCCCTGGGGGGCTAGGTCGGACCTCAGCTTCGGGCACCCAAGAGAGAAGAGCTCTGCCACCCCAGAGACCCTGATTTGCAGCCAAGATTCTTCCAGAACTTTCTATTAGTTCTCCAAGTTGCCAGGTGAGGAAGTTTGAAACCAGGAGGGGCCCCTGGGGTGCAGGGAAGAGGGTGGGAGGCTTGGGGGCCAGGGCCCATAGATCTCAGCTCGCGGCATCCCTTGGAGGTGCCCCTGGCCATGCAGCCCCATGCCCTCCCCCATGGGGCCCCAGTGGCCCAGTCCTGCCTGGGACCTTTGCACGAGCTGCCTCCATGCCCACCGGGAGCAGCCATGGGGCCTCCAGTGCCCACGACCCGCACCTGCACCCCTGCCTTCCACGTCCAACTGAGGTGAACCTAGACCGCGTGCACGGCAGTGGGACAGCTTGAGGGCAGTTGTCCCACTGCGGACACTCAGTTCCCTGAGCCGAAGGAGCAGCTTTGAATGCTTCCAACCTCCCCGCAGCGCCGTGCGCGCCTGAGAACAGATGGTGTTCGCTATGGAACAAACACAGCACGGTGTCCCACGCAGTGTGGTTCCTCACGCTGACTCCACGGCTGCCCCTAACGGGTCTGCACACCCGTTATCCGGACAGGTCCGGGGGCCCCGTGCGGTGCCACTTACCCTCATGCCCAGCTCGATGTTCTCGCCGCCATACACCTCCATACCCGGGTCCAGCAGCCCGATGTCCGCGAAGTACTCCCGGTCCACCACGAACGAGCAGCCGATCATGGCGGGGGTCCTGGCGGGGGCAGAGACAGCTGTGAGCAGGTGACAGGCACGCGGCCCCGAGCCCCAATCTGCTGTGGTGCTGGACACAGACCAGGCCTGCAGCTGGAGAGCCCGGGACTCAGGATAGCGGCTTCTCACCTCCCAGACCCAGGCAGGCCCCCCTCAGGGTCAAGCTTGTCCCCTTCAGAGCCCAGGAACGCTCCCAGCACAGGCCAAGTCCGAAGGCTAAATGAAGAGCATCAGTAGATGATGAAAACCAGCACTTGACTTGGGCAAGTTAGCGTAGGGGATTTTACGGACACTAGTTTACTTAGTGAACCAGCACTCGACTTGGGGGATTTTACAGACACTAGTTTACTTAGCGAGTTGTTTGACTGCCCTGAACATCATTTCCCAAGCCTGAGTCACTTGCTTTCCTCCTTCATCATTTTGTCCATTCTCTATGCCAGGACTCAGGGAAGCACTGGGCCGTGGCATAGGCTGTGCACTGCTATGTGCTAAGGAACCTCACTGATATCAGGCTCTTTCTGAATGACACACCTTGAAGTTGTAGAGTGCACAACCTGTGCAGCTGTAGACTACGGACTGCCATCTGTTCTATTATTTCTATAATTATCCACACCCACACGTTTAAAAACCGTCAATCTTAACTCGTCTGCAGAAATTCTATCTGTGGAATCAAGCATCTCTGTGCTAGTTACATTTTCTCTAGTATGCCTCACAAATCTACCAGGGTCGTGGGTCCCGGGGAAGTGGTCTTACAGAGCACCATGAGTAAAGCGGGGCACGGTAAGCCAGCATCACTGTGTCCGCTACCACGCAGTCATTCACTCTTCATTCAATCACTAATGGATGGAACAGTGAGCGTCCCCCAGGCGGTAAGGATAAAGAGAGTGCAAGTTGTCTCCAGCAAGAAGAAGGCACAGTCTAGATGGCGCAAGGAAGCAGGGCCTCTAGGCTTTGATGAAAGGTTTTTGCCTCGAAACACAGACGAGGCCCATCAGCTTGTAGGCTGAGGGGCTGGTGTCTTCCAGGCCCTGCAAGGAGGCAGCAAAGGACTTCTGGTGTCTACAAAGGTCCTGTGGCCGCTCCAGAGCAAAGCTGCTCCCTCCTCTTGCCGCTGCTCCTGCAGAGACATCCCTCATCACTAAAAACAACAGGGAAGGAGGGTCTCCATCACAACTCACGAGAAGCATTTCTGCTCAGCGAGTGGCAAGTCAGAAGTAAACGCCCGTCAGTTGTCCAAGAATAACAGAGGTGTTAAAAAACGATTATCCTTTTATTTGTGCAAAGAGTTGATTTGATCTGTCACTAGATTTTGGTCACAAATCTAAGGGTAACGAAATTTTAATGCTGCTTTTGACTTTTTTTTTAAATTTTTAAAAAGATTTTTATTTATTTATTTGACAGACAGAGATCACAAGTAGGCAGAGAGGCAGGCAGAGAGAGAGGGAGAAGCAGCCTCACTGCTGAGCAGAGAGCCCGACGCGGGGCTCGATCCCAGGACCCTGGGATCATGACCTGAGCCGAAGGCAGCGGCTTTAACCCACTGAGCCACCCAGGCGCCCCAACTGCTTTTGACTTTTAATAGCAAGGGTTTGATGGGTTAAGTTATAATGCACCGACGTATCACAGACACTTCTCTCGTTTTCTTCACGGCAACGAAAATCTTCGGGTGGGCTCTAGTGAATTAGAGTGCCAGATTCCCTGCCAAGTCTGTCGTAGCTGGTAATGATTTTTTTATTATTGCTCAGAATTCCAAAATAAACTGAAAATAAATGCACGAGGTGACGGGAGTGGAACCAGCGGTCGTGGAGTTTGCCGGCATGAGGAAATGGTACGGTGATCACAGAACACAGCAAGCCTAAGGCTGCTTTGGCTGAGGGGTTTCTGGGTCCCGGGGGAGATGTCGTCGGGGGGGCACCCTTACATTGGGCTGTTGCGTGACACGCACGGCCCATGGCCAGGGCCCCACTGAGGCTCCTGCCTCGTAACAGACACGCAGACATGCACAGACGTGCAGACACACGCTCCCAAGCCATGGGACTCCGGAGCCCTATGCAGGGGTGATGATGAAACGAAGACCCCCAAACGTGCCCTTTGGCCTCCGGGAGACCAACAAGGGTCGGGGTGAGCCCACTCAGGCATCAAGAGGACACGTGCTCAGGGGTGCGGCCGGCCATATGCTCAGTGAGCGAGCACGGGGACGGCACCTAGGGCAACGCACGGCATGTGGGCACACGGAGCACGAGGGGCCAGTCTGCACATGTTCCACACGGGCGTGTGCAGGAACTGGTGTGGATGGGATCGGCCCTCTTGGGAAAGTCTGAAGCAACGGCTGGAAGGCCAGAAGCACCCCATGCGCCCCGAGAGGTGTCGAGAGCAGGGGGCACCAGGTGGGCTCTGAGCCCCTAGGCCATGTGGCCTTCCCTGTGCTTGGCTCCTTCACCCACACCCCGCGGGCCAGACGCTGCCTCCCTCCAGCCACCCCGCCTGCCAACACCGACTGTAGAAGGTGCCTGGAGACCAGGATCCTCGGCAAGGACTGCTGTCGCCCACCCCGCCATGAGCGTCTGTCCTGGGCACTAAGCCGGCGCGGTCTGCGGAAAGCTGCAGCACGGAGGAGGTCAGCTTGGAGGCCATCCACATGGATGCTGGCACGAACTCGGGGGACGGGACTAACCACCCAGCCTGTGGCAGCAGGGACCACCCAGCACCCCTGCAAGCACCTCTCAGAAGACAAGCAAGAAAGTCAGAGGGTAAATGGTCACTGTTCTTCCACGGGGATTGGAGAAGCGTCCTGTGTGCGCCCGGGAGAGCGTCTGTGTCTGTGCACGGATGTGTGTCTGCACACGTGTGCCTGTGGTGTGTGTGCAGGTGTGTCTGTGTGTGCAAGCAACTTTACGTGCCTGTGTCTGTGTGTGGTTTGGGTGTGCAGCTGTGAGTGTGTCTATCAGTGTGCAGGGTGTGTGTGTGTATGTGAGATTTGGGCCCTCGCCCCACACACGCCTGGCTGTGGGAGGGGCAGGGTGCTGGGAGGGGCCCGACAGCCGGACCCGGAGATCTCCTTCCTGCAGGCCTGTCCTGGGGCCCCCCGGGCCTGCGGGAAGCCAATTCATGCCCACAGGGCCCTCACCGTCCCCTGCATGCATGGGTGGGACTCTGCCCCGGTCCTGGGGACGGGAGCTCCAACCCTGGCCACGGGCTCATGGCCACGGGACGCACGCAGGTTCCTGCATGCGGTCCCACATGCCGCGCCCTGGGACGTGAGGCGGCAGCCGGGCTGACGCGCTTCCCCCACGCCCACTCTCCGTCTTCCTTGAGCTTCAAGTACGATGAACAGCAAGAAAATTTCCTCCAGTAAATCTTCACACGCCCGCCTCTCGGGCCTGGCTCTGACGTGCAGACGTGTCCTCGGGAAGGCCAGCGGCTCTTCCCATCAGCAACGCGGGCTGGTAGTTCTCAGACCGCTTTCAACAGTTTTCAACAGTTCTCAGACCGCTTTCCAGAAGAGACCCCCGTGGACGCGCACGCACCCTCCGCTGGGCTCGGGGAAGCGATCCGTCCAGTCGGGGTGGGTCGCACAACCTCCAAGAGCGCCTTCTGCCGGGAGCCAGGCACAGCCGGGCTCTACCCCGTGGGCAGTGGTAGGAAGCCCTGTCCGGGTGGGGGGCCCAAGGGGATCCTCTCAGTGAGGACAAGGATGAGGGGCAAAGGGCTTCAAAGCTGCTCCCCGGCCTGGCTCAGCCGAGGGCTCAGTACTCCAGCGCGTGTCTCCAGCCACGCGAGAACCAGGGGAACAACCCAGGGACCCACTAGCTCCCCATCATGGGCCTGAGCAAAGCCCCCGTTCCCCGACATCTGCCAGGAGTCCTGCAGGACACGGGGTCTCCAGGAATTAAGTGCAGCTCAAAGCTGGCATCCAGCGCCCTGAAAGCCGGTCACGTCTCCTTCCTGCGCCCCTCGCTGGCCCAGCCTGACCGTACGACGGTTGGTCCCTTCGGCTCCACGAAGGGTGCTGGCAGCCGGGCCGAGGCCGCTCAGCCTCCCGTTCACACCTGCTGGACGTGTGCGGCGTTTCCAAGACTGGGAATGGTGCGGCCACGGTGAGTGTCCGGGGGGGTCTGTGTGTGGACAGAGGCTTCCTGAGCTTCCAGGACGACAGCCGCGGGGACGGCGTGCCAAGCGGGACGTGGCTGCACCTTTAGGAGAAACTGCCAAACCCGTCTTCTGAAGCGGTGTTGCCAGTCCTGCCTTGGGGCTCGTGGGGGAGCTCAGCAGCGCCCAGCGCGGCCCTCCCCACGGCCCCGGGCACCTCCCTGCAGTCCGTCTGTCCTGACGGAGGCCGGCGTCTCCATGACCTGCGGGCCTCTCCATCTCCTTTGGCAGTGCGTCTGTCTAAAGGCTTTGCCCGTGCTTGATTTGGAGTTTTGGCCTCGGGGTTTCCAGAAGCTCTCAGGTAGGGCCACTGATGAGGGAAGTTTGAGACAAGACCCAGTCTGGCCAGAAAATCCTGCTTCCCGGGAGGCTCGGGGCGTCCAGAGTTTGCCAAAAATTTCAGGTGCTTCCCCTTGGGCTGACCTCACTGAGTCCTACGACCGGAAACACTGGGCCCCGGTTTTGTGAACGAGGGATGGAGTGCATCTTGAATGAAGAAAAATTCCTTTCAAACCGCTGCTCCTTGCTCCAAGCGAGCCTGGGGACCTGGTGGCCCACTTCTGGGCCTGGGTGGCTCTGCATCCGTGTCCCCTGCAGAGGCCCCGGAGCCCCAGCTCCTGCTCCTTGAGGCTCTCAGGAGCATCGCGGCCGTCTCTGAGGACGTGGCCGCTGGGACAGGGCCAGAGCCCGGGGATGCTGCTCTCCAGGTCCTGGGAATTACTGCTCCGGGCAGCTCTCTGTGTCGACAACACTATTTTCCTCAAAATCCGAGAGATGCCGGGCTCTGGCCAAGCTGTTCATCCCCAGGGTCCGCAGACCTCACAATGGGGTGTCCCGGCTGCTCTCGGCCAGCAGCGGCTGCTGCTTGGAAGCCCCCACAAGGCCCTCCTGGGGGAGAGGCTTTCAAAGGCCTTAGTGGCTCCCGGGCACAGTGGGCCGTTTCGGCGGGGTTTGGGCAGGGACATGCCAGTTTGAACAGAGTGGGGGGTGGGTGACTCCCAGCCCCGGAAATCTCGAGCCCCTGTGGGGGTCCCCCGGAGGTCAGCGGGTAACAGGCACCCCCAGGACCGAGTTATGAAGCCTGGATTCCCAGGGCTCTGGCGGTGGGGAAGGGGCTGCTGAGGGCAGAGCTGCTGACGGGCACAGCTCAGCAGGAGGCAGCGGCTCTGGGGCGACGGGCGCCGTGGGGGCTACAGCCGTTGGAGGCCCGAGCCTGCTCCACGTGGCCTGCTCAGCTCCGGCCCGTGGCCACCTTGTCAGGGTGCGGGCCTTCCCACCTCCCGAAAAGTGTGGGATCTGTGTATTCTCAACATGGAAAACTCTCTGTTTTCATGTTTAGGAATCAATTTAAATAAATACACACGTTTGAGGACAGCTGTGGGGTCCCTGTCTGCAGCCCTGTTGGCCTCTCGGCCCACTGCTCGCGCCTGTGGCTCCCGCTCCATGCCTGGCTCTCGTGGCATCTCTGCCCAGCTCCATCTCCCTCCCGCTCTCCTCCCTCCCTCTCTGGGTTCCGTCCTCCCTCCAGGTCTGCTTCTCTTTCACTGGTTCCTCCTTTCTGCTCCTCTGCCTCTGTCTCCCTCCTGCTCCCGCCCTCCCCCCACCCCGCCCACAGCAGTCTCCTGCGCCCCCCACCACCCCGCCCCCGTGACAGCCCCTGCACAGCCCCCTCATGGCAGCCCCTCTCCCGGTCCCGGCTCCTGCCCCCCTGCCCCCTCCCCCAGCAGCCCCTGTGCCCCCCCGACCAGTCCCGGCTCCTGCCCCCCCCACCGCCCCCGTGGCAGCCTCGCCCCCCCCCCCATGGTGGGCTCACCTGATGGGTGCGGCCTCATCGCCGCGGTCCAGCCAGTCCTGGGGCGGGATGATATACATGCACCAGAGGCCCCAGTTGTAGCCGTGGGCCGCGCTGGCGTACTGCTGCACCTCAAACGTGTCGTACTTGATGTTGTCGATGGCCGGCAGGACGATGCGCCGCCTGTCCTCCTGGATGCGAGCGAGCGCCGGCTCAGCCCTGCAGGGAGGCGTGTGCCTGTGCGGGGGCCACGGCGCCGGGACCCCCAGCTGGCACCTGAAGACGGGTCCGCCACCCACAGGCAGGGTGACGTGGTCAGGCCCACCCACCCGCTAGACCTCAGCCTGCTGCCGGGCAAGGACATCGGCCCTGGGAGCCCAGGGGCATCTGGCCGCAGACCTGACTTGCCTGGGGCCTCGACCTCACCTTCCTGCCCTGACCCCACCAACACCTGTCTGACCCCAAGGACATGAAGACCACCTGGGCTCCGGTCCGTGACATCCCCTGAAAGGCAGCCCGCAGACTCTGCCACTGGCCTGGTTCACAGCTCCAGATCCCGCTCCCTGCTCCTTCTGCTCTGCTCCTGTGCGAGGTACACGCACAAGCCCTAATCTGAGGACCGATTATGTGCCACACCCTGGTCTAACAAACTGGAATACATCCATGCCTCTGAGAGCTTATGGTCTGTTGCAAGGATGAGATAGGCTATTGGCCACTGTTGTGCAGTGCGCAACCGACACAACAGTACATAGTGGTCCTGAGAGGGTAGGGGGCAGACATCAACATATAAGGGAAGGTACAAGGTGACAGGTATTGTGCAGGAAAGAGAACAAGGAAAGGCTGACTTGGGGGTTGCAGTTTAAAATAGGGAGTCAGTGTAGGTTGCCCTGGGCTAGGAGCAGGAGGGGTGTGATGCGTGTTGGAGGGATGGGTGAGGGCACAGGCAGCACTGAGGCCCTGGGATGTGAGCCTGGAGTGAAGTGGAGCAGCATATGCAGTAAAGCCAGAGAGCAGAGGGACCCGAGGATCTGGGCTCTTGGGTGACCTCTCTGGCCAGCAGCGTGAGTTGCAGACTGTGGGGAGTCCCTGGGGAAGCAGGGACTTGGACATGCTGCTTCTCCTGCAAGGACAAGCACGAGACAGCGCCAGAAGCCTGGGCTCTGAGTTGGAGTTCAACTGTGGCCATGGGCGGCCCGCTGCCTGGGGACCAGGGGCGGGAGCAGCAGGGAGGGCTGGAAGGGCCAGGGCGCCAGCCCCAGGTGGGGCCGCTTGTGGGGACAGGTCCTCTGGTCCCACCTGGCGACACCGGCCACACGGCCTGTCCTCTTTCCCATCCTGCTGAGCGACAGCCTGGTACTTACCTGCCTTCCAGCTTTGCGACGAGGATTAATTAATTACTGTTAGCAACACGCCCAGAGATGAAGAACAGTCTGCAAATGCCACATCTGCTAACAAGGCAGCGTCTTTGTGGAGGCCACTCCTGGGGGAGGGGGACGCTATTTGCAGATGGATAACTGGGTTTTCAGTTGTGAAAATTAAAGTTACACTGATTTAAAATTGCATTTGAAGTGACTGACTTGTAGCTCTCCCAGATGGCTTCCAAATGCCCAAGGGAGCTCATGGTATGGTAGAGGGAGGAACAGCTACCAAGTATGGTTGTGCAGTGTGCAACCTACACAACCCCGTGGAGTGACCCTGGTGGGGGGCAGGCAGTGATCCGTAATGAACAATAGAAGGTGATACACTTTGTGGGAGAAGAAGGGCTGTCTCATGAGGGCAGCAGAGCAGAGAGAAAAAGGGCCCTCGGAGGGGAAGTCAAGCAGAAGAAACTCGCATCTCTGCCAAATGTGTGGGAACAGAACCAACCCTCATGACAAAAGCATGGTCCTGGGGCAGCTGAGACGCTACAGGAGAGGGGAAGGAGAAGGCTCCGCTGGCCTAGGAGATGCCAAGCCCCTGCTGGGGCCAGCGGCAGCTGGCGGGAAACCACGACCTTGGAGACCCTGGGATGCCAGACCCTCTCAGACCAGCTGGGGACACCGAGCCACGCACAGCACTGGTCCAGCCCCGCCGCACAGACTCAGGACTGCACCCAGCCTACAGGTCCCCAGTCAGCACGGCCACCACCGACCCCTCGTTTCCTGCGGCTGGTATCCCAGGGAATATCTTACGTTAGGCTTCGCAGTGTTTGAAAATATGCGCGGGAGATTTGATACATAAATCGTGAGTTTTCGTTTCTACTGAAATAGGGCAAGCCGCCGCCGTGGGCCAACTTCTCCCTGCGGCTCAGCGGGTGGGCACCACGGGCAGCCCCTGTTCGCTGCTGCCCCTGCAGAACCCCCACTGAAGGTTTAACCTCGATCACATCACCCTAAATCCAACAACAAGGACCTTCTTGAGAAGCAGAAGAGGAAAGTCATGGACACATGGGGGAGAAGCCATGGGAGGACAAAGGCCATGGGGCTGTGGCCACAGCCCAAGGACTCCATGGACCCTGGAGGCTGGAGGAGACAAGGAAGGACCCCTCCTCCCCAGGCGCCTTGGCTGACACCTGTGTCCCTTCAGTGGACTTCAGGCCCCAGAATGGAGAGAGTAGTTTCTGTTGTTTAAAGCCTCCTGGCTTGGTGTGGCTCAGAGCCCCAGGTCACCGATATGCATGGTCAAAACTCCCTGCGCCCATGGGCCACTCCCGTGGGCGCATTCTGTGTCCAAAGCGTCCCCTCGGCTCCCAGGCCACCTGGGGGCTGGTCTGCCATCCCAGGGAAGCTCTGATCTGACCCTGAGGCCCGGAGCCAGGCGCCCGCGGGGGTCTCCTGGACAGCACTCACACAGTCTTGGCAACAGCCCCCACCCCGGGCATACGTCCAGCATCCTACCTGAACATGGGGAGATGGGAGACCTCCCCCGCCCGCCCCCCGCCTCCCCTGCCTGTGCCATGCTGACACATTGTGCTGACACATCGTGCTGGCACGCTGTGCTGACACGCTGGACATCCCACCGTGACTGTCCCCTACCTAGAGTGTCCCCACAGGATCGCTGCCCCCGCTCCCTCCCCCGCCACGATAAAGCCCTCTCTCATCTGCGCAGGGCACCACCCACATGCAGTCATCAGAGAAGTTAAGGGACCAGCTTGTTGCTGTCCAGAAAACTCTGAAGCACGTCCAATTATTTGCTCAAGACGTCCTCAGACACCTGCTCTGAGGACATCAGCATGCCCCCTGCCTCGGGACAGTGGGGTCTGGACAGAGGTGGCAGGAGCAACCCTGGGTCTGACACTCCCTGGGGACCTGGCATCCCCCTGGACTGGGGATGACGTGCTAGCAGCAGACACCATTTTTAAGGCTGCTGCAGAGCTGCACCAGGCTTCCGGGTGGCCCAGGCTGTACCCGTGGCACCTATGAGGACCCCGGTACCCCAAGCTGCAGACCCAAGGCCGCACAGACCTGCGCTTCTGGCCACCCCTCAGGGGCTGCTGGGGCTGCTGGCCAGGAGACCTCATGGAGCACCAGGCCGGCAGGGCAAGCACGAGCCCAGGGAGAGCGCCCCAGCCTCCCTGCCGGGGTGCGGGGTCACACCTGCTCCTGACCCACCGTGCAGCCCTGCCACTCCCTAGCCACGTGCCCCTGCAGGTGTCTGTTAGAGGCCCACTTCCCACCTGCATGATGCACGAGAGGGCTCCCCAGGACAAGAAACTGCTTCCAACTGGTGCTCAGGGCTTGGGCTGCTGACAGCGTGCCAGACCCTGTGGGCGGCGCTAGCACACAGCTGTGTGTGTGTCCGCGCTCTCTGTGCACGGTGGCCGGCCAGATGCATGGCGTCCTGCCGTTGGTGCCTCACGAGCGGCTTTCGGCCTGGGAGCTGGACCCGGATGCTCCGGCCCCCAGGCTCCTGTTCTGCCGGCCCCCCAGGGAGTGCCCTCAGCCAGCCCCCGGCCCTGCCCCCCGCACCCCGCTCTCACCAGCCCGTGCCAAACTCCACGTGGGCATCGAAGAAGCCCACCACGGGGGCCGTGGCCGCCTTCCAGCCCTGCAGCCGCGCCCGGATCAGGCCTTCTCGCCGGCTGTTACGCACAATCTTTACCAGGCCTGGGTACCGCCTGTTGACGTACTGGTCCAGGCTGGCCTTGAGCTCCGCTGCAGGGGACACAGAATCGCCTCAGCAACTCGTGCCCCGGGAGGGCCCCGAGGTCGCCCCCGGTCAGCGTGGGCAGGCTGGGGTGCTGTGTGCCCTAGGCCCATCCTCCACGGCCGCTGAAGGGCACCCGCGGCGGCCGGACGTGCTTCAGGGGCTGGGGATACCGTGGGGCTCGCCCTCCCGTGTGGGCACAACAGGCAAAAGCCAGCCAAACAGGACTGATTGGACTGAGGCGCGTGTCATGGAGACAGGCGTCCCCGGGGGCTGGGTGCCTCCCCCACGAAGAGGAAGGAAGGCCTCGCACGGACGCATGGGTGAGCACACGGGGTCGGCCCACACTGGGCGGTGTTCAGCCGTGACGCCTGCTACTATATTCATGAGCCCTGAGGACAGACGCTGTGGGGCCCCAGTTCCCTGAGGTCCCGACGAGAGACGCTCGATCCTGGCTCCTTTCACAGGGTCAGCTTGGGGCCCCGCAGTGTAGACAAGTAGCCGGCCCTGGGTTGGACACAGCACCTCCTGCCCTTGGAGGGCTCCAAAGGTGTCCCCCAAATTTCCTCCCCTTCCCTCCCTCCAGATATGCCGAGGAGAGCCCCTCATGATGAGCCCACGGGCCCTCAGTCTCGGGGCTGCCCATGGTGGGTTCAAGCTCCTGGCTCAGGTGGTGCCCAGGCATCTCTGGACCCCCGGCAGGGGCTTTGAGCCCTCTGCGCCGGCGGGCATGGGATGCTTGCGGGGTCCCCGCTGTGAGTGCTGGCCCAGCTCCCCTGCCAGCAGACCCTCACTGGAGCCCACACCCCCTCACAGGCAAGAGGCAGGAGGTGTGATCAGCAGATAGGGAACTCAGCCTGCCTGGCCTCTTCTGGGCAACATCTGTAGGGCATGAATAGAGCCCCCACTTTAAGGTCATCCACAGCCTCAGAACGGGACGAGTTTCAACGTAGGGTGTTTGTGGATGTAACTGGTTAAGGATCTTAAGGAGAAATCCTCATGGACTTCGGGTGGGCCTCGTCCAGCAACAGGTGTTAGTACAAGAGGAGACACACGGGGAGGCTGCATGAAGATGGGGCAGAGGGGGAGGGATGCAGCTCCAGCCAAAGCACGAAGGACACCGGCCGTCCCCAGAGCCAGGGGAGTCAGGGAGGACTCGGTCTTGGAGCCCACGGGGTATACAGCCCGGCCCACCCTGACTCCAGGCTTCCGGCCCCCAGCTCCAGGCTTCTTGCGCTGTTGGGGTCCCCCACCGGCCCCCACTCACTGCTGTCGCTGTTGTCATCCACCAGGATGACCTCCTTGAGGAGCCGCGAGGGCGTGCGGTTCACCACACTGTGCACAGAGCGCAGGATGACGGAGAGGGCCTCGTTGACAAAGATGAAGACCACAGAGATCTGGGGTAGGTCAGTGGCATGGGTCATCTGTCTGCACCTGCGGGGACACAGTCTGTGGTCAGCGGTTAGCGGTCAGCGTGGGGCGTGCCCGCTCAGCCGCTTCTCGCTCTGATACCCAACGGAAGAGCAGCAAGGCCGTGGGGGAAGCCCCAGACTCAGTGATGACGTCCGTCTGAAGCCAGGGGCTCCAGTGCTCTGAGCCTCAGCCCACTGTGTCCATGCTGAAAGCCAGGGAATGGCAGTCATGTCAGGTCATGGCCCAGTGGTGGGCGGGGCCCCGCCCTGAGCCCAATGCCATCGACACCTGGTTCCACCTGCAGGGGGTGTGCAGTGGGGGGTTGTGGGAGCAGCGTCCACAGTGAACCCTGCACCTTGAGTGTGGTGCGGAAAGTGGAACCCGGGTAGCCGGCGATGGGCTGAGCAGGGCCTGGCCAACGTCAGTGGAGGGCCACGGAAGTGGACATGAAACCTGCAGGGATGGCCTCATCATCAGGGCTGAAGGTAATAGCCTTGGCCAAACCTGAGGACTGAGGGGCACAAGGGGGGGACGTGTGGTTTTCGCAGGGGTCTTGATGCAGGGGCTGGGCATGGGGCGAGGGACATCTGGTTCCTCAATCTGATTAAATGATACACATTTGCTAAGGGGCCTGCAGAAGGCAACGGGCTGTTGGGGTAATAACGTGGTGGAATGAATTCACCAGGGGCCAAGGGAGACAGACAGTAACTAACTTAGCAAACGGTCAAAAATAACGTGATGGAAGGGGACCTGGGTGGCTCAGTGGGTTAAAGCCTCTGTCTTCAGCTCGGGTCATGATCCCAGGGTCCTGAGATCGAGCCCCGCTTTGGGCTCTCTGCTCAGCCTGCTTCCCCCCCCACCCTCACCTGCCTCTCTGCCTACTTGTGATCTCTGTCTGCCAACTGAATAAATTAAATCTTAAAAAAAAAAAATAACGTGATGGAAAAAAGAGGAAACAAGAGCAAAGGAAATAGGAAGATACACGTGGAGGGGCCCAGTCATGTACATTTGCTGCCACAATAAATGTAAACGCACCAAATCTCTCCTTAAGATGGCAGAGGCCACTCAGCTAGACATAGGCGCTTGCACACTCACACACGCACATTCTCACACTGACCACAATGACACATGTTCTCACACTGACTCACACATTCTCACACTGACACACACATTCATATACTCACACGTTCTTATACTTACACACACATGTTCTTACACTGACACATATGCTTTCAAACTGACTCACACTACATTCTCACCACTCACACACCCTCACACTGACTCACACATTCTCACACTGACTCACACTCATACATGTTTCACATGGACTCACACTCACACACATTCTCACACTGACCACATTGACACACATCTCACACACTCATACATGTTCTCACACTGACTCACATTCTCACACTGACTCACACTCACACACATTCTCACACTGACACTCATACACTCACACACGTTCTCACATCGACTCATGCTCACACATATTCTCACGCTAACTTACACACACACATTCTCACATTGACTCACACTCACATACGTTCTCACACTGACTCATATTCACACACAACCTTGCTCAAAAGGGCCACCTTCCCTCCTATGGAGTGAGTACAGCTGGGGTTTGAACCCGAGCCAGCAGCCGTGCCCAAAGCCAGGGGCCACCCTAGCACTGGCGGGAGAGCGCCGGTGACCCCTCCTAGCTCACAGCACACTAGCATCTCTGCTCTTACCTCAGCACACGACAAGAACAGTGGATGGCAGTGACTTTGAGAGGAAGCGGCAGAGACAGTGACCACACAGGGTCATGGGTGGGGACCCTGGGGCTGTCTCTAGACCAGGCAGCCAGGGAGGAGCCATGAGTAGCTGGGCACTGAGGTGAGCCCTGGCCTGCTCAGCTTGGCTGCAGAACAAACACCACAGACACAGCAGCCTAAGCCACACACGTGTGCTCACGGTCTGGAGTCCAGATCCAGGGCAGTGGGGCTGGTTCCTCCCGAGGCTTTCCCTCAGCGGGCAGACGTGGTCTTCCCACCTTCCCACCATGTCTCAGTAGCTGTGCCCTGTGTGTGTCTGCACCCTGCTCTGCTCTCCATGGGGACTCAGCCATAGGGGACAGGCCCACCTGGGAGACCCCACTTTACCTGTCACCTCTGTAAGGCCCTGCCTCCACACGGTCACATCCAGAGGTGCTGGGGGTCAGGGCTCCCAGGTATGAACTTGAGGGACACAGTTCAGCCAGTAACGGGCCCAACAGGGAGGAACCAACATGTGGAGGGGGGGGACAGGGAGGAACCAGCAGGTGGGGTGCACTGGGAGTGATGAGAAACAGGCTGTGCTGGCAAGGCAGGCTGTGGAGGGCAGCATGCCCCTGCCCCAGGGGACACTCAGTGCCCCTTTCCGCCCTCCACACTGTGCACACATGCACCGCAGGCCTCCCCCCGCCACTCTGGCCACGAGTCCCAGGACTGATTATGGCGTGGCATCAGAGGAGGCAGCAGCAGGACACGGGGCTCCTGCGGGGTGGTTGTTCTCACAACCTTCCACGGGGTGTAGACACTCCTGCCGGCCACCTGCACTTCACCCTGGGGGTCATGGCAGCCGCTCATCTTAGAACATGCCACCCTCACCGGATGGAAAATGCTCTCTGTGCAGGATCATGTCCCTGAGAGTTCCTGACACAGACACTCTGGGGAGAGCACAAGACCCCCGGGAATGCAGGGCCATAGAACCTTCCAGATACATTCTCCATCCTCTGCTCCGCAGGTCCGTCAGGCAGGAACAAGGCAAGTGCTGCGGGGGAGTCACTGGCTGGCCTCCGGGAGAAGTCCAGGCTGAGACTTTGGGCTCTGGCCCAGGGGCTCAGAGGACGTGGGCAGGACCACAGGCTCTTCTCACTCCACAGCTTCATGGGGCTGGGAGATGCTCTGGGGAGCACAGTCCGGTTCCCAGCACAGGTGGGAAAGCCCCCTCTGACTCCTTGGCTCTGATTGGGCGGCACACGCTGCCTTAGACCATCACCGAGGAGACAGGACGCTCTGATTGGCTTACATTTGGATGGTCACTTCTTGAGTCCCAACCATATGGAACTCACAGGAGAGGCAGGACCCAGGCTGGGAGTCCGCAGGGAGCTCACGTCGGGGCACCACTCCCTAGGCCCAGATGACATGGCCCGAGTGTCTAACTGACATAGCAGGGTGGTGTTCCCAGCTCAGCTTTCCACAGCCTGGACACACGTCTCACTGGTGTAGGTCGGTTTCCGGAATCATGCAAGCCCAGTCTATTCCACGAATTTAGTTCTGAGAGCCTGGATTCCGTGCTGGGCCCTCTGTGCTGTGGCAGTCCCCAGATAACCTCTCCGCCTTTCCGTCTCTGCCTTAGAAGCCACGGCCAGGAAGGAATTCTTCACACGAAGTGATATTCCTTCTTGAGGTTTTTCTCACTTAGTTCCTCCAACAAGAATGAGTCTAGAAAATCCACAGGGTCATGTCTATTATGGGACCTGGTGCTGTCCAGACAGCCTTTGTAAAAACAGCGTGACTGTGGTCTCAATGATTGTAAAGCACGGGACAGATTACCTTGGAGCTTGGCAAACAGACACATGTAATCTCAAAGTGACAGAGTAAGCTGACTCCAACGCCATGCCTGGGCTGTCCCCTCCCTGAGCCCAGTAACACCCAAGTGTGTCTGGGTGTGGCTGTGGGGGGACAGTCTGGAGGGAGCACAGTGGGGGGACAGCCTGGGGGGACACGGCTGTGGGGACACACTGGGGGGATGGGGCAGCTGTGGGGACAGTCCAAAGAGGGCACGGCTGTGGGGACACTCTGGGGGGATGGGGCAGCTATGGGGACAGCCCAGGAGGGCACGGCTGGGGGGACACACTGGGAGGATGGGGCAACTGTGGGGACAGCCCAGGAGGGCACAGCTGGGGGGACACACTGGGAGAAGGACCTGGGCGGGCATGACTGAAGGACAGTCTGGGATGATACAGGTATGATAATAACAAAACAGATGCTGGTTTCTGTGTCGGTGCACTGTGGAGCTGTGGTCTGGGGCGGCTGGAGGCTGGGATACTGGCAGCCGGGCCCTTCTGCCTTGTCACTGTGCTGAGTGTGGGCTGGTCCCCAAGCCTGCATGCACCGGCAGCCCCAATGCCATCGCAAGAAGCAGGGAAGGAGGGAAAGATCCTGCCCTCCCCACCCGG
This sequence comes from Lontra canadensis, assembly GCF_010015895.1. Classification (NCBI taxonomy): domain Eukaryota; kingdom Metazoa; phylum Chordata; class Mammalia; order Carnivora; family Mustelidae; genus Lontra; species Lontra canadensis. The sequence goes on from NW_022631214.1 coordinate 52,764, forward strand.
CACACACTCCCCAAGTCCACATATGTCCCACTGACCACGGCTCGGCCCCCTGAGAGGTTTGCGGACATCAGCCTTCATACGGGCTTCGCCCAGCCACGTCTGGGGTTCAGTTAAGGAGGAAGAAAGGGAGAAAAGATGGGAGGAGTGCCTGGGGCCAAAGTGGGGGCGCCACTGGCCAGGACGCAGCCCCTGTGGGAACGGTGGGCTCTGTGCAGGGGAGGGTGAGTCTTAGCCCCATACAGTGCGGGAATGTCAGCATGGCTCGAGGCTCCTTCCCATCTCCACACTGGGGGGCCGGGGTGGTCAGGGGTGCTCCCCACATGAGCCCCACTCACAGTACAGAGCCCTAGGGATGCTGGGGTCCGTGGGCACCTCACTCATCAACGAGAGTCTGCCTGACCTCGCCAGCCCCTCCCATGCTTGCCTGCCCACCACAGCACCCCCTCAAGGCAGCCCAGGCTGAGCCCCCGTCACGCAGCAGAGACACCGGCCCCCCAAGGACCACAGGCAGGACACCGTGGGCATGACCGCTGTCCTGTCCAGCGGGCTCGAGCAGGCAGTGGGGAGCGGGCGCACAGACAGTCCTGGGCTTTGGGCAACCCCAGTCCACAGCCACGCAGTTCCACGGGCCGATCTCTGCAGGTATTGTACGGATAGCGTGGCTGTCCGCCTGCTGTGGGACGCTTAAATTAGCGCTTCTGAGAGCACGGGCCTTTCCCGGGCACACCGGGAGAGGCTGTCTTTGCCCGTGGCGTTCATCTGCCCTGACCAGTCACCCCACTGGGAGCGTGTGTACTTTCTAAGTTGTTGGAATTAGAAACAGCACAATGCATATGGTCCATTTTGTCCCAGTGCAATACTGCACTAAAATAGCCTCTTTGGGGAGCCCTCCTACACTGTTGGTGGGAACGCAAGCTGGGGCAGCCACTCTGGAAAACAGCATGGAGGTTCCTCAAAAAGTTGAAAATAGAGCTACCCTATGACACAGCAATCACACTACTGGGTATTTACCCTAAAGATACAAATGTAGGGATCCAAAGGGGCACGTGTACCTGAATGTTCATAGCAGCAATGGCCACAATAGCCAAACTATGGAAAGAACCTAGACATCCACCAACAGATGAATGGGTAAAGAAAATGTGGTAAATATACAATGGAATCCTATGCAGCCATCAAAAGAAATGAAATCTTGCCATTTGCAACAATGTGGATGGAACTAGAGGGTATTATGCTGAGTGAAATACGTCAATCAGAGAAAGACAATTATCATATGATCTCCCTGATACGAGGAATTTGAGAGGCAGGGTGGAAGGGTCATGAGGGGAAGGGAGAGAAAAAATGAAACAAGATGGGATTAGGAGGGAGACAAACCATAAGAGACTCTTAATCTCGGGAAATAAACTAAGAGTTGCTGGAGGGGAGTGGGAGTGGGTAGGGATGGGGTGACTGGGGGATGGACACTGGGGACAGTATGTGGTATGGTGAGTGCTGTGCATTGTGTAAGCCTGAGGATTGGCAGCCCTGTATCCCTGAAGCAAATAATACATTATATGTTAATAAGTTAAAAAAAAAAAAAACAACCCTCTTCTACTCCTAAAATGCAATCCCTATCCCATTAGAGAAGGTTTGTGCTCAACCCAGGCAGCGGAAAGGGCTGTTATAAGGGAAGGCTCGTGCCTAACAAAAAGATAAGAACCAGGCTCCGCTGAAGGCAGCTTTCCTCCCAGCCTGCCTGTGTCAACTCCCTTCTGCCTCCCCAGGGGACAGGCCATGGGTTCTGGGGCTTAGTGTGGCCACGCATCACTGGAGGTGGTGGCCTCCCATCCGGCTCCCTCTGCCACGTGTAAGTACCCACCACTGCCAGGCTGTGGCTGCCCTCGGGACTGTGTGGCACAGGGACCCAGCCCCTGCACGTCCACCCTCCCCACGGGGGCCATCATGGCCCCCCGTGACCCCTGCCCCGTCTCTCATTCCACGTGAAGCCAGTTTGAGATGATCTTCTGCCACGTGCGATGAAGGGATCCTGACCCGGCGCCGGCCCTGGAACGCACATCCCCGAGCTCGCCGTGCGGCGGGAGGGCTCTGCCTGGACGTGCGGGAAGCTTCTCCCTCAGCAGACGGGACAGCCGGGACCAGCGGGCTCGGCACAGTGCTCATGGTCACGCATCTGACGGCCACCTCGTCTCACGGAGGTTCTGTCTATGGGAGCTGGGTTCCCTCGGCAACAGGGCTTTGTCCTGACCCTGTCCTCTGCCAGGACAGGCAGTCCCAGCTTGGGGCCTCAGCCCTGTGGGTGCAGGGAGAGGGCCACCAGCCAACCCGTCCGCTGAATTCTCAGCCAGCCCCCAGGATCTGAGAGGCCAGAGAATGAGTGGACCCAACAGCACAAGCTCCTGAGAGAAGCAGACAAGCACCCCTGCCTCTCACAGCTCACAGGCAGACGGGCAGACGGCCCAGGGCACACAAGGCAAGGTCTGCAGAGCCTTCCGGGAGAGGGTCCTCTGTTCTTAGGACACACAAGATGCAGACACATATTTTTCTAGCCCCTCCGGAGGGTGTGAAGATGTGACACTGGGAGCTGCAGCAGCCACATTGTGACCACGAGGATGGGTGTGGCAGAGCAGAGAACTGGGGAGAACCGGGGCCCTGACGCAGTCAGCCACTGCCAGTTGAACGCCTCTGGACACTGACTGCAGCGGCTGGTTACGGGAGGTCAGGAATCCCTTCCTTGTGCAGCCCCTTCTAGCTGAGGTGTGGGATTTTCATGTGACATTATTGTCACCGACAGAGAACCTCCACTCTCTCTGGGGGACCCCAGTCCTCCCTGGGGTGTCATCCAGCCCATGTACCTCAAACACTGTGATGCGTGGTCTTAAAGAGGGGCGGTAGCCACCGTGCTTCCCAAAGAGGCCACAGCAGCAGGCTGCACCCCTGCATGCCTCGGCCGGGACCCTCCCACTGCAGCCAGCTCCCACCCACAGAGCGTGGCGAGGTGAGGCCACGTGCCTCTGGGCATTCACGGAGAGCAGGCTGCCTTTGTTGTCGGGGCGCTAAGGTACCACAGAGGCAACCCGACTGCCATATAGGGGTTCCCCGGTGGACAGCTGGGGTCGGCATCCACGCGTGCGACCACCCCCGGACAACGCCAGCCCTGCCACTGCCCCGCCACGGAGCTCCCAGCCATGGTGGCCCCTGACATCACAGCCCCAGCTGAGTCCAGAATGTCCCCACGCACCCCATCTGATTCCCGCCTCCGTGTCCGTGACACCCGGTGTCCATGCAGCTGCGGCGGGGGGAGGGCTTGGCAGGCAGGCGCTGGCACACAGTGGGCGCTTCCCGCAGGTGCGCTGGGCGACGTGTGTGCGGCAGGTGCCAGTTGGCCGGGCAGCTGAGCTTGGTGCACGGCGATGCCGGCTCGGACTCCGCGTCCCCCACCCACAGCCGGAGCTGCAGGCAGTCCTCAACCGCAGGGACAGCTCTGAGGATTTATAAACCCACAGAGGAGCAGGGCTGGTTACGAGGCCCCGAAGAGCCTCTTCCAAGGTCTCGGTTAGAGCGCGTGGCAGGCACGTCCCTGCTGGCCTCTCAGGAAACAGGGCCACGGCAGCGACACTAATGGAAATTTATGGGGACGCCTTTGTGCCGCTGGAGGAATGCGTGCAGGACAGAGAGGCAGCACGCCTCCCGGGGAAGCGGCGGGCTTCGCCTGCTGACAGCAGGACACACATCTATCTCCCGTCACGGGCGCCGGCCCCGGGGGCTGCGCCTTCTGGAGCCCTGACAGATGTTTCTGGGAACGGCTGCCGCCGGCGGGTTCTCAGAAGCTGGTCACCCGGGGAGCATTTCCGCCTCCTTGTGGACACCTTCCTGGGGCGGCCCCTGCCTGCTCTGGGGGACACGCTCCCACCCTCACAGGAGCGTCCGCACAAACACGGAGAACTTGACAGGCAAGGCCACACCTCTGCGAGGCCTTCCTGCTGGCCAGGTGGCAGAGGGGGCCGAGGCAGGCAGGACCCGGGGGGCCCAGAGGCAGAATGGCCCCTACCGCGAGCAGCGTGGGGCAGACCCATGCGACCAGCCTCCCGAGTCCATCTGTCCGTCTAGGCAGCTGGCTGCAAGACCTCCCAGAAACACGGGGGTGCGTGCCCAGCCATGCACACACACACTCGCGGGCTCATGCATGGGCGCACACGTACACACAACCACACACGTACACACAACCACACACGCCACAGCATCTCACCTAGAGACCCGGGGACACACCGCAGAGACAGACAGCCCTGGAAGGACATCAACGGCTCGTACTTTCTCGTGGTGCGGCGCTAAGGGAGCACACATACTGTGAAGTCACTGTGCATGGCAAAGCAGCCGCAGCTGACCTGTCCCCACCCGTCCTCACAGAGACAAGGCCACGGCCAAGACACAGCCTGCATACCCAGCTGTAGGGCCCAGACTCACTGCACCACAGGCTCACCGACACGCAGGCTGGTGGCGCTCCATCCTTGGACCCCAGGAAGGCCTGCGGAGCCCGGCAGACCCACACACAAATTCCCACTTGTCAGAACCAGGGCACAGGACCAAGTGGGACAGTCACAGGGGCTGCAGGGTCACTGCCCCATGTGCTGACGGGCTGGGCAACCATCCTGCAGCCTGGACACCTTCATGTACCCTGTGGAGGGAGCAGGCTGCAGGGGTGCCCAAGGCTGCCATGAATCCCTGGGCCATCAGTGCGGCCCGTGACCTCCAGCCCCTCCAGGCTCTCCCTCAGACATCCCTGGGGTCACAGACCCACCGTGGGCCAGGGTCCAGCTCAGTATGGAGAACTTCTGTTGGCCATCAGCCCCCGCGGCCCCATGGGGCCTCTAAGGGTGGACACAGCCCTCACCCCCTGACAAGCTCCAGAGCTTGGGGTGAAGTGGGCCCTGCCCCCATCCCAACAGATCCCCAGCGGCGAGGGAGCCCAGGACAGGCAGCCTCCCCTCTCCCCATCTGGCTGCAGCAGGCTCCAGCCGCCCCCTGCCCAGCCTCACTCAGGACCCCTGCCCTCCCCACAAGCACTTCCCTCCTGGGCACAGACCCCAATCTCCAGGGCGGGCAGAAGGGAAGCCTGTCACCTGCCTTAACTGACCACCCGCCCGGTCAGGACACCCCGGGGCTGCAGTTCCGTGCTCCCTGGCCAGTAAGGGAACCAGGTGCCTTCGCCTACAGACAAGACCCACCTCACCCCGCATACTGCCATGACGACTCCCCAGTCTCCCTGTCGGAGACACCTGCCTCCTCTGACCAACCCCAAACCCAGGAGCCTCAGGAGCTGGGACCCGGCACGAGGTACTGGACCCAGCTCCGCTCCTGGCCCAGGCATTCCATCGGACTCACCAGCGCCGGCAGCCAAGCTGTGCGTGGTGCAGACGGTTAACATGCACGGAGACTCTGCAAACAGGCAGCGGGGGGCACATTACCGCACATTACGGAGGGCGGCTCGGGCTCAGCCGCTCGCGTTTACGATCCTGGTTAATTTGGATCCGCCAGTCTCCCTTTTATTATCCCGTGGGCCGGTCTTAATAATCAAGATCTATGTTATGTGCTTTGTGGCATAATTAAAGCTGCTGTTTAATCGGAAAAGCTACCCACTCCAGACAGAGGGAATCAATAATTAGCTAACGCAAGAAAGCGAGTGGGAACTGTAGTTTGAGAGCGGACGGAACCGTCGGTCGGGGCAGGTACGCACACGGACACACGCACACACGCGTGCACACATACAGACACAGGGGAGCACACTCATTAACATAGGGGCCTCACACAGACATTAACACACGCACACACGCGCACGCCCACACCCCATGTGTGTTCCTAGTGGCCGCACCGGTCAGCATCCAGCACGGGGCCATTTCCCACTGGACGGGTGGGCTCTGAGAAGGCTGAGGCTGTTTAGGGAGTTGAAATCTGAAAGCTAAAGGTGGGCAGAGACGAACTTGCATTTACGTGTCTGTTCAGTTGGTCATGCAGAGATGTTCGCTGGGGCCCTCTTGAGCTCACAAAGGCCCCCCCACAAACAGCCACCAGCGTCACAAACCGAGAGGTCAGCAGTGGCCCGTCCTGGCCTTCCTCCCGCGGGCTCCTGTCACCGACAACGGCGTGACTACCTCCAGCCCAGACCCTCCTGGTCACAGCAGCCGTGACCTGATTCCCCATCGTGGCTCCTGGAAGGTCTCCACTGCGGGTCCTGGGCCAGCGACAGTGCGTGGCCATCAGGTGGGCTGGATGGGGCCATGGGGGTGGCAGCTGCTGGCCCTACTGGCTGTGCCCTCCCTGTGTGCTCTCGGGCCTGTCCCTGGACGCTCTGAATGGGCATGTCTGGGCTTCCTCCCAATACGGCGGCTTCAGGACAGGCAGACTACTTCTGTGGCGGCTCACAGGCCAAGGCCAGGGCTGGGCTGGGCAGGGTGGAAGCCGTGGAAGCCCCAGGACTTCACCTCTGCTCTCCTCTATTGGATGACCAGCCACAAAGCCCTTCCCATCTAGGGGAGGGACGTAGAGTCCCCGGCCCTTGAGGCAGGAGAGAGAGCACATTCTGGAAGACAGTTTCCCTTCCATGTTTGGCTCATGTGGAGAAGGTGAGATTCTGGGGGGAAATGCACGTGGGGTTCATGCAAACCATGGCCCATGGGCCCAATCTGGGTACTTGACTCTTCCTGCCTCGGTTTTCCCATCTGCAAAATGTGGGCCCTGTCTGTCCTCACAGCCTCGCTACAGGGTTGAGTGAGTCAGTACCCGATCTGTAGGCAGTGCTCTGCAGCACACTGGTCTTAAATAAGCCCCGGGGCAACGATCAGGCACCCCACTCACTGAGCTGCACAGGGTGTGGGTCTCCCCCGGGATGGCTGGGGCCGTGTTCGAAGCCAAGATCACACGTGGGCTGTCACCACATGACTATACCCCAGGCCCAGGAGCCTGGCAGGAGAGCAAGGGCTGGGGAGGGTTTCTCTCTGGTTTCTAGTTTGTCATCCACACGCGCACGGGGCAGGGGTCTGTGCATGTCACAATCATCAAAGCCTCCCCATTTCTTTTTGGGAAAGCAATGGATATAAATAAACAAGTAAGAAAATGGAACCCACATTCTCTGTTACAAGGAGGCAGAGAGCTGTACCCCTTCCAATCGGGGTCTGTAAATCAGATCTCTATCAATTAAGGCATATTGTAAATGTCGGCGCTTTCAAAGTTTGCCTTGATGTCTTCTTCTGTAACAAGAGGCTGAGAGGAAACTGGTCATTCCCATCTGGTTTTATTTTGGCAGATGGAGCCTTCCTAAAGAGGGAGCCTCTGCCACGGGAGGGAAGGAGGGTGGGCCTCGGTCCTCAAAGGGAAAGCCAGAGGAACATCTGCCCCTCAGGCAAACGCCAGCACAGTGAGGTGCCAGGGGAAAGTGCTCTGAGGACTCAGGAGTGTGCATGGTTGTGCTAGATGGAGCAGGGAGAGCCCGTTAAGAAGCAAGAAATAGGGCGCCTGGTGGCTCAGTTGGTTGAGCGACTGCCTTTCTCTCAGGTCATGATCCTGGAGTCCGAGTATCAAGTCCCTTATCAGGATCCCAGCTCCATAGGAAGTCTGCTTCCCCCTCTGACCATCTCCTCTCTCATGCTCTAACTCTCTCGAATAGATAAAGAAAATATTTTTTAAAAAATGCAGACGTACAATCCAAATATTTGAGCAAAAGATTTAAAAATATATGTGTGTATGTGTGCTAATTTACTACAGAGCCTAGAGAAGTTTTCATTTATTTATAATTTATTGTGATGTTGGCTTCAGGAACAGCTAGGTGCTCCAACTATGGCCCTGGAACCTGATTCCTCCTTACCTCCCAGCTTGGCCACACTCTGCACTGGGTTTTTTCTTGAGTTCCACAAGTGGGCTGTGGGAACTCCAAGCTTTCTGCCCATAATAGTAAGATTGTGCAGCTCCCCATGTTCCCATTTTTACAGTTTTACTTTGACTGAAAAGCCTGATTTTTTTCCCCAGTGACCTCAGGTAATTGCAACATGCACTCTGATTAGACTGGCCCAGACCACGTGACACCACAGAGCCGTAGATGTGGCTGGTGGACATAACACTCTAATTGCCGGAATCCTGAGTCATGTGACCTGCCCTGTGGCTGGAGCGGAAAGTTTGCATGGGTTCCCCTGTGGGAATGAGGAGCTGGAGCCCAAGGAAAGAGAACCACATTTCAGGGTAGCCAACAATGGCATCCATGACACACACTCACATCTGCTCTATGCTCTGATGGCTCAAGACGCAGCAGGACCACCAGGAGAGCCCTGCCCCAGCCCAGGGCTGGCAACGGCTGGACAGGGGAGGGCCAGCGCTCTAAACCGTGTGAGATTACGGGAGGTGGGTGCCACTCACTTGCCAAGTCAATACTACCGCGTGCCCAGGAAGGGGTTCACACAGCAGGCTGGCTTGCCCATAAATACCCTCCCTGTGCGGCAGAAGTCTGGGACACCGTGCGTGACCAGAGCGTCACTGGTTACGAGCATCCAGGTAACCCGTGGAATGTCATCGGTTACCACGTGGGGTGGTCTGTGCTGCAGAGCTGTCCATGCTGGAGCTCGAGCCACAGTGTCAGCCTGACCTCTGGCGGCTGGGGACGAAGGTCAGTCGGCCACCGAAACCCTGGACAGGAGGGCCATTGTCATACTTCATGGGAGCAGTCACTCGCCGGGGCTGGGAGGTCTCCGCACCGTCTCTGTGACTGCCTGGGGAGGGGCAGCCGGAAAATGCCTCCTATACCCCCACCCCTGCCCTCTGCCCTCCTCTGCGTGATGTCATTCTGTCCTTCCACAAAGCACAGTGGGAGTAAAATGGCACTGCCCAGGGCGGAGTCACTGAGCCTGGGTAGTCCTGGGGGGACTCCGGAGGCTGCTGTGCACCCAGAGGCCCAAGAACTCAGCTCCAGCCACTAAGTGAGCCTTACTGAGGCCACGCTCCAGAGGTGAGGGCACCCTGGGGAGCACTCAGAAAATGCCACGCACAGTCATGCACATGCACACAGCACACACGCTCACGCACACGCACACACAAGCACGCTCACCCAGTGCACACACAAGCACGCTCACACACGCACATGCACACACCATACACGTGCACACCATGCACACTCGTGCACGTGCACATACCACCCACCCACACGCGCACACACGCCCTTAGAGCACAGACTGGGTATGTCCCGAACCCGAGCCACTCAAGCCCGTGTCGGTGCCTTTGTCACATCCAGGCGTCACCTGCATTACTCACTTAGCGTGTCTCTTCAAATTGGCCTGTTTTATACAGAACTGCATTTTTTACCCAGAAAAGGAATCTTTACAACATCTCGCGAAAGGAAAGCTGGCATTGCTTATGCTTTGATGCTACCCGTGACATAAAACCACATTCTCTCATGTGGCGCTGGGCTGAGGCCACAGGGGCACGTGTGCTCGGGGTCTGCCGGGACAAAGGGGAATTCCTCTGGGATGAAGTCCCACGAGGAACAGGAGAGGTGGACGGTGACCTCTCACCTGCAGACGGTGCTGTCCAGGGAACAGGCCGCTCCTGCTGTCTGTTCCCAAAGCACAGGGTGAAGGGAACCCCAGGGCCAGGCCGCAGGAGGCCCACGCCGTGCACCCATGGTCACTTGGACACCTGGCCCAGGACACCTCACTCCTCAGTCTGGGGAGTCTGCAGTGAGTTCCCGCAGCCTGGCCTGGGGGAGGGGGCATCGCACCTGCAACTGTGCCCCACCTGTACCGCCCCCACGATGCACTTGCTCGGGCTTCCTCCTCCCTGGGGCAGGGTGGGGAGGGCAGTGCAGCCCTTCCACCCAGCTCCCTGGACCACCCCCCAAACACAGTCTCAAACACATTCTGAAAACGCCCCCCAAGCGGCTTTGCTGGGTTTTGCTCCAGGGCTGGCCCCGCCCCCCCACTTGGCCCCACCCCCCCCATGCTAGCCCCCAGGGTCCCTCCTGCCCCAGGGCTTTCCACAAACAGAGCCACAGCAGGAGCCCGGCCAAGCTTGCCTTTCCTTTCCAGGGCCCATGTGCCAGCCTGAGGGACTTTTTTCAAATAATCACGTTCACTTAATATGGCATTTTTTTCAAACGTCATCCCCACCAAGGTACCTAATGAGCTTTCAAACAGGAGGCCATGTCCTGAGAGACCACGAGGCAAGGCCACAGCCAGTGGCAGACTGGGGGCAGGAGGGCCAGGGGCTCAAGGGTGGAGAGCGCAGACGGCTTTAGGTGGGGGGTGCAATGCGAGCAAGTAAGCCCCGAGGTCCCCACATTTCACCTGTGTCCTGGCGTGGAGCGGCGGCAAATCTCCACTGGCTCCCAGGCCTGCGCACGTCTGCGTGGGCCGGATGCCTGCGACCCACAGACAGCAGAGACCCCAGAGCGCAGAGCGCGGGCAGGGTGGACACGCTGTGCCCAGGGTGCCTGCCTGCGTGTCTGTGCACGGCCATGTCCGTGCTCCCGGAGCCCACACTGCGTGGGGGCTGGGCCGGGGGGCGCCTGGGAGGAGGCCACATACTCACTTTTTTGGCCTGTAGTCTGGGATGGTCCTGTCCAGGGAGATGCGGTCGCTGAGCTGCGCGTTGTACCCGTACTCCTCGTACTTGCTCTCTGTCTCCTGGCTGTCCTCGTGTAGCGTGGCCGCCATGCCGCCCTGGCCCAGGCCCCCCGGCCCCTCCACCAGGCCAATGGGCTTGGCGAGGCCTGGTGGGAAATGGGAAAGGAGGGTGGTCAAGCAGGTCCCCGGACCCTCCCGCCCTCCCCAGCCCGTCCCCAGCCTTGGGCTGCCACTTTTCTCCCCGGCCCAACTCCAGGAATTCAAGGAAAGTCTATTAATTCAAAAAAAATGTTTCAATAAAAATAAGTTAATTTTAAGAATGCAAAGCAGTTGCCCACCCGCTCCCGGACCCTTCACGCTGTTGGTCTTTCTGACGTCACTACACGCATACAGTGGGACTTGACCGGGTGTGCCCACGGTCCTCCGGGAGCCCCAGAATGCCCCACGCAGAGGACTTGGCACTGTGGGGCCCTGCCTCGGAGGGCAGAGAGGGATGGAGCTGACCTGGGAGACCAGGCAGGAGAGGAGGCATGTGTGCACATGGGCTGCCTAGGAAGGTCGGGCCTGGGGCTTGTTGTTCAGGAACGTTCCCTGGAGTGGTCACATGTGCCAGAGAGGAGCAGGGCTGGAGTGCCCACTGTGCGCGGGGATGGCACCCTGGCTCTCTGGGACGGGTGACTGGGACATGCTGGTTCTGGGAGTGAGGCCCCGGGACACTGTCCTTCAACCAGCAGAAAGGCGGGATGGGGCCGGCCGGCTGGTCAGCCCCCGACACACAGGCTCCCCAGTGCACGGGCAGGGTCTCCTCTCTGCGCCAATCGCCCCCGTAAGTTTGTGACGTGACTGAAACAAGAAGGCCGCATCTGTACAGGCCGAGGCTGCCCGACAAACCCCACCGACTGGCGGCCCCTGCCCCCGGCCAGCCGCCCAGCCTGGCAGAGCATGTGTCCCAGTCCGGGAGCCGCACACACCTTCCCATTGGCCTGTGCCAGGGCCCCGCTGAGTCTGGGAGCAGGAGGGGAGCCCTGGCACCTGGACCTCAGTTTTCTGGAATATTCCGTCTTAAACCAGCAAACCTGTGTTGGTGTTTATGTAGGACCGAAGGACACATATTGCATATAAAATTGAAAAATTGCATGACACAGAAATCACTTCCTCTTATTTTAATATACCAAAAAAATATATATAATGATACTACTTTTAAACATCTGTGCTGCATTTTCTACTTTGGAAAGTCTGTAAATAGCCACCTCCCAAAGGCAGATGTGCCCTCAGACCTGAGGTCTAAGGGGTGGGGACCTGGGGGATGGAGCCCAGGGCTGGGGGGACCCAGAGTGGGGTGGGACCTGCGGTGGGGGCCTGAGGGTGGGGGCAGGAGGTGGGGGTGGGGGCCGAGTGAGGCTAAGGGGTGGGGGCATGGGGGATGGGAGGAGCCCTAGGGCGTGAGCTCCAGGGGATGGGGCCTGAGGATGGGGGCAGAGCAGGGAAGGGGAAGCTGGGGGACCCCGGAGTGGGGTGGGTCCGGGGTTGGGGTTGGGGCGGGGCTGTGGGTGGGGCCTGTGGTGGGTTCCAGAAACTGTGGGGCCTGAGGGTTGGGGCTCCCTCCCCCGAGTGAGGTGGGCCGCAGCCGGGTCCGACATGGTGGGGCTGGAGCAGAGGGAGGACCTAGCTTGAGTGGGGTCAGGCCCTGGAACTCACGGGGCTGCTTCACGTTACTTTTTCGCTTGTAAAGGTGAGACACACACATGTGAGAAACTCCAACGGTGAGCAAAGCTACGAAAAGAAGGAGTTGGGGTGTCCTGGGCAAGCCCCAGCCTGCGAAAGATGGGACTTTCCTGGCTGTCGCCACACGCGGGGTTCTCCGCGGGTGGACAGCGCCCCTGCAGGGCTGCCCAGAGCCTGAGGTCCAGTCGCCCGCCTTCCTCCTCCCTCCACTCTTCCCCGCTGTGCCTTTATCCTCCGTTATCCCAGGGGTGACTTTGTGACCTCAGAAGGAACACTTTCGGCTCTATTTCTGGAAATGTCACGTCAGACAGCGTCTGTCCAGTTCCTCGTGGGCTAAAGGAAACATTAGCATCCCCCGGGCCTTCCCCTCGACGGGTGTCGCTGTCATTTATAGATTTCTTTCAGCTACGGAGCCGTCGGAACCTCCAGGGGTAAGCTAGAGGTCTGCCGTATGTCACCGCACCTAGTTAGCAACACTTAAAAAATTTTGTCACGAAGGTAGATGGCACGGTAAGTGTTCTTACAATAATAAAAATTTTAAAAATAAGCTGTTGAATTACCCCCAGAGGGACAGAAATAGCTACGCCGTGGCTTACACATTGTCAGCCGCTGGCAAAGTCACTTAGAACAGCTAATTTTGCTGCACAACCGCGACCCAGCTCCCCACGGCTGGAGGTTGCTTCCAAGATGAGGAGCGAGCCCACCTTCACGACCCTGTGCCGGCTGCGGGGCGGGCCTGGGGCGAGCAAGCCACGGAGGCCACGCGGCCCGGCCTGACCACACGCATGCCCTCGATGGAATGTCTAGGCAGCCTCGCTTGCTCTCCAGACACTACTCATTCCCCCAAATTATGTGCATTTTCGTTGGCGTTAGGCTTGGATCTTGACTTTTGGTGCACTTTTCAAGGGCAGAGAGGTAAGGATAATTAGTAACAATATTCACATAGCTCGGGCTTCAGACACGGGGCCGTGGCCAGCAGCCGTGCGCCGTCACGCCTCAGGCCCCAGACCAGAGCCGTGTGCTCGGAGGAGGCCGACCAAGTCCAAGGGGAAGGGAGGCGGGAAGCCCGTGACACAGGGCAGCCCACGATGCCAGTGTTCCAGAAAATCTGTGAAGCCTGCGCATGGGTGTTTCCTCGTTTGGGGTGCTTTTACAGAAAGTGAAAGATGGATGTCCCCGTCACGAGGGAGCCCCCCAAACACGGACGTGGAGGGAGGCACAGATGGCAAGGCCCTGGGAGCCCCAAATGTTCCCAGGGCCCCCTGGGGCTGGAGACCCTCATAGCCAGAGGCTGAGGGCTGGACTGGCATCTGGTCTGGTTGGAGGCTCACGGCTGGTCCTGAGTGGCCGGGGCGGGTGGGGGGCTGCTGGAGCTCCTCATCGGCTCTGAGAGACATCCCAGATTCTCCTCGGTGGGGATCGAGCTATAAAGCCCCGAGCGTGGAACCCACAGACACCAAGCCGTTGCTCCTGGGGACACACGGGGTCGGGTTCCCGTGAGGCCCTGGTCGCCACATTTCCATCGACCCGCCAACAAGTCACCTGGTTTTACATGTTTCTGTAAACATCCCCTCCCTGAACACGTTCTGCGACCTCGTTAGCCAGCGGCGTGTGGCTCACGTGGGAACCAAGCACTCGTGGCGCCCGCGAGTTCTCAGCAAGGCACAGCGTCCATGCTCGCTGACACCCACCTCGAAACAGCGAAACCCCAGCAAGAACGCGACCAGGTGGGAAAGCAGCGCGGCCCAGGTGGGAGCGCTGAGGTCCAAACACGCCTCGTCACCACGTCACCACGGGACGGCCTCAGGCTTCCTGCCACTCCAAGAGGCTATCCCCCAGGGCAAGGGGAGCCCCTAGGTTGCCCCAGCTCTCTTACAGCTCCGCTGATTAAAAACCCGTGGAGTCCCGCCCATCAGCGCTTCCCCGTGGGGCTCTGGGGACCCTCATCTTCCCTCCTGTCTGGGATGCTCTTTGTGGGCTCCTGTCTCTTTCACAAAGACTTCCTTCCGAAGACGCAGGACTGCTTGATCCCTGGGTGACAAGGACAGACAGAACCACAAGAAACTTGTAAAGAGTGAAGGTGGCCCGGCCGTTACTGGGGGTCCACAGCCCGAGCACCGCCAAGGTCCCCGGGGTCGACACCGACACCTACAGAACCACCTTTTGTCCTCACGTCCCGAAGTCCTGGCTTCCCCAGCTGGGCCTGGTGCCGGGTGGGGGTGGGGCACAATGTCCCCTGTCCTGCTGCCGCCCTCAGGGGCTCATCTCTCATCCCATCCATCAGGCCACCGGATGGGGGACAGGCAGGCTCTGAAGCCTGTGGGCTGAACGGTGGCGAGCTCTGGTCCTGGCCTTCAGGACCTGTGGAAATGGGGTCCCTGCAGAGGTCACCAGCTAAGACAGAGTCATCCTGAAATGGGGTGGGGTCCTTTTAGGAAGAGGGGATTTTGGACACAGACGCTGGCAAAGAGAAGATGGCCACATGACAACCCCCAACAGAGACTGGACGGAGGCCACCAGCCAGGGAATGCAACGGCCCGGGCCGCCAGGAGCTCCAGCAGCTCGAGGAGCGGGAGCCCCTCCCCTGGGGCCCTGTCCTCCTGGAGCCTCCAGGCTGTGGAAGAATGAGTGGCTGTGGTTTCAGCCATCCAGAGCTCCTGCTTTGTCTGGGCAGTCCTGAGACCCCAGGCTGACCTGCTGGGGGTGGCACAGGGACAGGCCAGATCACAAAGGCGCCCGGGGCCTCCAGAACGGGAGGGAGAGGCGGCATGGTTTGCAATGTCCCACTCCCTCCTGTGGGGGAATCAGAGCCCCGACTCTTCACTCCCATGAATGAGAAGGGATTTTGAGAACAATGGGAAATCTGCATGCGTCGTGTCATCGCAGCCTCTGGAACCGACTTCTGCGCCAGTGAAGCAGAAACCACTCCTGCTTGTTACGCTGGGACTTGACGAGGGGGCTACAGGCCGGTCGTGACAGCTGGCGGTCATTATGCTGGTCCCCGGGGCCGTGGACCTGCTCCGGGTGCTTTTATCCCCACATTTCACAGAAGGACACCACCACCACCACCACCCCCTCCCCGCCCAGGCTCACCCAGGCCACACAGCCTCCTACCCACGCGCTTTCAACTTCAAATCACCTCAATGAAGGATTTTAGAGGGAACCGGGAAAGGTCCCCAATTTTGCATTTTGACATCGAGGACGTTAATTACAATGGCTTATAACTTTCAGTACCATATCTTGCTGTGCTGAGGCAGAGGCAGGAAGGACACCCCCTCACGGCAGAGCGTTTTAATGGGTGTCCCTGGGCTAAAACCAAGACTTTCCAAGACAGACGACTGTGAATATTCAGTTAACAGAGAGGGTCTCCATCTGCCTGCTCGGGGTGGCAGGCCACGGAAGGCTACAGGACAGCTCTCAAAGACATCCGTAATCGGGGCTTTGCAGATGGGATCACCGTACGGACCCTGAGATGCAGAGCGTCTGGGGCCGTCTAGGAGGGACCTACGTGCCATCTGGAGCCCTTAAAGCACAGAGTCTGTGGGAGGTTTGACGGACACGGTCGAGGGGAACGTGAGATCTGAAGGCAGAGCCCGTACGGACGGGACGCCTGGGCCCCCAAAGCTGGAGGGGCAGGAAGGATCCACTCCAGAGCGTCCAGAGAGCCCAGCCCTGCCCACACCATGGTTCCAGCCCAGGGACACCCATTTTGGGCTTCGGAGCGCCAGGATGGTAAGAGAATAACTCTGGGCTGCTTTAAGCCCGTCGGCATGCAATGATGGGTCCTGGCAGCCCCGGCACAGGGCAGAGCACCCAGGCAGAGTGCAGGCCATCGGTGCGGCCTCCCACAGGCATGCCCAGGCCGGGAGCAGGCTTCTGGAGCGGTGTGTAACCACTGCACCACCTGCCTTGGCCCCGGGTCTCCTGACAGCAGCACAGCGACCTTGTGGACAGCCTGCAGTCCCCCAACGGCTTCCCTAAACCTGGGTGCCAGCAGGAGGCAGGGAGGCAGCAGAGCCCTGTACTCCCAGAGGCAGAGGACCCCAGGCAGGTAGGTGCAGGGGTGGTTCACAGTGACCACATTCAGAGCCAGGAGGATAGATCCGGATTCGTCCGTGGACCCACGGAGCGGTCGCCCCAGCAGCTGTTCCTACTGATGGCCCGGCCGTTTCAGAGAAGAGCAGCCGATGTGGAGGGTCTGGGAGGGCCTTGGGGCTTAGAGCAAGTCTCCGGGCACTGCCCAACGAGAGAGATTTCAGGTGCAAGCCTGAGCTCCCAGCTCCTGTGGAAGGTTCCCGCTGCCCAACGGCACGCATGTGCTTGGGCACAGGGCCCTACACCCGCACAGGTGGTCGACTCCCGGCCCCCAGGCTGTTTCTCACGGCTGCCTGGAGGCTGAGAGGTTGTGCCCCTGGTTTAGACGGATGGGGAGGTGGTGGTTTGGATAGAGGCCCCAGAAGCTGGAACCTGTGGGGTGGCCTCCTGGGAAGAGGGTGTTTGCCGGTGTAGCTAGAGTAAGGACTTTGGGATGAGAGCATCCGGGATTCTGGTGGGTCATAAATTCAAGGACATGTGTCCTGGTAACTTAGAGGGGGCTCAGAGGGCCACACGCAGAGGAGAAGCCTCGTGATGATGGGGACAGAGACGGAGTCAGGTGTCCACAAGCCAAGGATCACCGAGGATTGCCAGGAGCCACTAGAAGCTGGAGGGACGCCTGGAACCGATTCTCCCACCGAGCCTCGAGCCTCGGGAAGGAGTCAACCTGCCAGCACTGATTTCAGGCTTCTGGCCTCCAGACTGTGAGAGAACAAATCCCTGCTGTTTAAGGCCACCCCGTTTGTGGTCATTTGTTATGGCAGCCAAGAGGGCACTCGTGGGGCAGGGGGAGGGGATGGAGAAGAGGGGGAGTGGGGAGGGGCAGAGGGGAAGGTGTGGGGGGAGGGGAGAGGTGAGAAGGGGCAGAAGGGAAGGATTACCGGAGGGGGAATGGGAGAGGCAGCGGGGGAGAGTGTGGAAGGGGAAGGGAGGGGAGGAGAGGGAAGAGGAGGGGAGGCTGGGATGGGGAAGGGGGCGGGAGGGGGCTGGGGCAGGGAGGGGGTGGGGAGCAGAGGGAAGTTCTAAGGAAAGGGACAGGCCAGCATCTATCCTCTCCGTCCCTTTCCTTGGTAGAAGCACAGTTCATTTGGAGTGGAAATGAGTTCAGCTGAAACGCTCGGCTCCCTGGGCCGACCTTGCAGCCGGGGTGGCGTGGCACCAAGATCTGATCGATAAGACTTAAGTGGAGTTTGCTGGGTGGGATTTCTGGGAAACTTGTCTAAAAGGCACAGTCTCAGCTGGTGTATGTGGGTTTTTGCCTCTTACCTGCAGTCCCTCCCCCTTTCTCCTGCCTGGAATTAGGACTCCGTGCCCAGGGCTGGAAAGCCACCCTGTGACCACGAGGCCAAAGGCCACTCACTAGGAAGGGAGAAGCTGGAACCAAACGGGGCTGGGCCCTTGCGCATGTCCGCTGAGGGAAACAGACCCCAGGGCCGTCAGGCCACGTGCTGGGGCTGCGAGCAGACCCTGAATTCCCTCTCCCAGAGACGCAGGGAAATGGGCTCTGCGGGGTGGGGGGGGTGTCCCTGCGGTGCCCTTCCCCCCCATCCTGGGGCCCCTTCCAGCCACCCTCCCCAGAGGAGTCACGTCACACCTGCGACCCACGCCTTCCAGACAGGGCGCCCAGCACATACTGGTGGCTGCGAGGGTTTTCAGCGCGGGAGGAAGCGTGGCTCTCGGGCTCCCGGCTTCCTTGAGTCACGGATTCCATCTGTCACAGTGACGTCAGCCAGTGTTCCGGGAGGAGACAGTCCCACTGCAGACGCTGCCTCAAAGGCAGAGCGGAAGGCCTCATGGGCGAGGCCGGCCAGTGTGCCCTCGGCACCCCCACTCCGCACCCCTGCAGCCGCAGGCCAGGCCAGCTGATGGACCACCAGCCTCCCCAGAGTCCACCAAGAATCTCAGATTTCAATGAACACCACCACCAATTGCTAAAAAGCAATAAACATCTCTGGCAAGTGGGAAGAAATGACAAGGACAGACGTGAGGAAAAATGGGAATCTGAGATGAGTGCTTTTTCGGAGGGGCGGGCATCGTCCCAAATACTGCGAACGTGGCGTTCGCAGATGCCCCCGATGTGGGGCACGCAGCCTTGGACGGGGCAGGAAGGCCCACTCATGGCCCCAGGAGCCCAGAAGGGCGGAGGCAAAACTCCTGTCCACCACGGGTCCAAGGACTGACCTTCCCTGACGGCCACCACACCTGTCACGCACGCCAGGGCCCCCGTGCTGAGGCAGAGGATGGGCTGCCCACACTGACCACACCAGCGGTCTCCCGCACCTCAGATCGCCCAGCAGGGGGGACTCCGAGGCCCGTGGAGGACAGACCACTGGTCACCTGCCAGGGCCCCGGGCCGTGCCCTCCCGCACCCTCCACCTCAGCGGCTGCCTTCCCACAGGAGGGTGGGGCGGAAGGAGCAGGGAGCGGGGCACCCGCCAGCTCCAGCCCCTCTCTTGCTTTGCTCTATAAAAATGTAGGCCAACCCAACACGCCTGCTATTAATTTTGGGGATTGCAAAGTCAAAGCAACAGGCCCCGCGTGGCTTTGCGGGCACCGGCTCCGCCCCCGGTTCTGCATACCTGCTTTCCCCACGCTCTGCAGCAAATTCCATCTCTGGGGCGTGTGTTAAGGACCTCTGGGGACCCGAACTAGCACTGAGCTGTCAATAGCCGGACCGGCCTTCTGGAACCATGAAGCCATAAATATCTTGCAGGACATGGCAAAGCCTGTGAGATACGTTGTCACAGAGACCCACCAGGCGCTGGGTACATCTTCATTTGTAATGGCAATATTTATGGGGCCAAAGCAGGCGAAATAAGGAGGGGCTGCAAATATCCAGCAAAATGGGTTTCCTGGTTGCCTCCCTGTAAGCGTGCCCTGTGGCCTGCTCCATCTGGCTCCAGTTTGGGTCTCCCGATTGCTGGGGAGTGGGTCCAGAGACAGTTGGGTGTCCTGTCCCTCAGCGGCCACCTGGGTCCCATTGCGGCTGCATGGTCAGGTCCCCAGCCTCTGACAATAGATGTGCTCTGGCTGCGCCAGGCTGGGTTCTCTGCTCAGATCCTGACTGCCGAATGTCCTGGGAAATGCAGGGGATACCAAGGACAGGAGGAGACCGAGGGCCCATGCTCTGGGGACAGATGTGGGGATGTAGGGCCAAACCCCAGGGAGCTGAGGGTCCGGCTGGCTCTGGCCGGGAGCCCCTCCGGGTGCAGACAGAGGATCCGGCCTCTCCTTCAGCTGGCCTCCTGACCCCGGGGCGGGACTGCCTGCCTCACTGGCGGCCCCAGCCCAAGGACCTGGTTCGCAGCAGGTGCTCGCTGAGCAGGCGCAGGGAGAGAATGCAGGCATGCGTGAAGGAGTGACTGGAGGGCAGGCAACTGTGGGCTCCCAGTTTGAAGGACACAGAGCCAGAGCGGTGGGTGCTGCTCCCAGGGCTCCATCCAGGGCAACGGTGGGCAAGCACAAAGTGTCCCCGTCTCAGCCCGCCCAGGCTGCCGTAGGAAACACGCACACGGGGTGCTCGCACGCCCTGACTTCTCCCAGCTCTGAAGGCTGCGAGTCTACAGCAAGGCACTGGTGTGCCTCCCGGTCAGAGCCTATTTCTGGGCCTGTTCCCTGGCTGGAAGTTCTTGCCATGTCCCCCACAGTCTGTCCTTGGTGTGTGCGTTCAGAGCGAGAAACGGACATCCATCTCTTCTTCTTCCAGCGAGGCCACCGACGCCCGCAGGGAACGCTCCCAGGGCGCATGGAGGGCCCGTCGGAGCCCGCCGCCTCTCAGAGACCCGCCTCCTCAATGCCATCCCACTGCGCGGAGGGCTCCCGTGGCGGAGTCTGGGGGCACACACCTCCGTCGCTTGAGTCCACCTCTGTCCCCCGGAACTCGTGCTTCTCTCAGGCCAAGTGCTCACACCCCGCACTCCCCGAGATGTCAGTCATCCCAGCACCAGCTCTGCAGCCTGAAGTGGAAGACTGAGCCTGCATGGGCACGCACGCCTCCGCAGACCTGAGCCCACCGGGCCGCAGATGCCCCCATGGCTGCCAGGCAGGGGTCTGGGCTGGCTCTGCTGGTGACCCCACCTTCACCCACTGTCCTGACTGTGCTTAAAATACTTAAGCTTTGTGAGTGTCGGCTTCCCCATCTGAGTGAAGGTGACAGCGGCGCTCTCATGGGACCCACACACCCCCAGGGGTGCCCCCTATTCCCCAGAGCCCCCATCCAGGCACAGGACCTTCAGTGGTGGGCAGTCCTGTGCCAGAAGAGCTGTCTGTCTGGGGTGGGGACAGAGCAAACAACACCTGGTCTAAGCTAGCCCCCACTGAGTGCCCTCTGACCCCAAAGGCCCCACGTCAGGGACAGAGAGGCTGGAGCTGGGTGTCTGCCCTCCCAGTGACTGCCAGGACCCTCAGGAGAGGAGAGATGGGGAAGGTCTAGAGTCTGGCCCCATGATTTCTGCAGGACTCAAACACCGAGCTGTCTCTTCTCCTCATCTGAGCTTCTGCAGCTCTGGGAAGGAGAACATTGCCCACACCCCTGTTCTCAGGGGGAGCTGAAGCCCTGGGTGGGGCCTACAGTTCCATGTCTCTGCCCCCACTGGGAACAGCCTTCTGGCAGGGCCACACTAGACATGAGGCCATCAGACCCACACTTGCGCCTGACAGTCTCTTTGCACATGGGAGCATCTGGATCTGACTTGCCTTCCTGTCCTTCTATCCTCCTCCTGGACAAGTATCCTCCGCCATTCAGGATACTTGTTTCCCTTCTCAATGCTTGGCTTTTCTCACTGTGCAGGATCTCCTCCCAAAGCCATCCACCCTCCCACTCATCCATCCATCCACACACCCATCCATCCATCCATCCATCCATCCATCCATCCACTCATCCATCCATCCATCCATCCATCCACCCATCCATCCACTCATCCATCCATCCATCCATCCATCCATCCATCTATCCATCTACCTACCCACCCGCTCATCTAACCATCCAATCATCATCCATGAACCCACCCATCCACCCCACCCATCCGTCCATCCATCCACCCACTCAACCATCCATCCACTCATCCAACCATCATCCATCCACCCATCCATCTACCTTCCATCTACCCACCCACCCATCCATTCATCCACCTACCCATCCACCCACACGTCCATCCATCCAACTACCCATCTACCCACTTATCCATCCAACCATCATCCATCCATCTACCCATCCACCCACCCATCCACTCATCCACCACTCAAACATCTTTTCACCCATCCAGTGAACAAATATTTATTAAGAACCGGTTATGTGTCAGGCATCATGCTATCCACCTGTCCAAATACCACCCAATTTCAGCTATTTTTCTTCCTTTGTCTTTGCTCACATTTCTGAAGACCAACTATGTGTCAGGCACTTTGCTAAACACTTTGTATGCATTATCTTTTTTAAAAATTATTTGAGAGTGAGAGAGCGCACAAGCAGGGGGAGGGGTGGAGGAGAGGGCAGTGCAGAATCCCTGCTGAGCAGGCAGGTCTCAATCCTAGGACCCCCAAGATCATGACCTGAGCTGAAGGCAGATGCCACCCAGGGGACCCATTCATACGCATTCTCTCACCTAATCTCCTCAAGATCTAAATGCGGGAGGATAATCATTCTTCCCATTTCAGTGACATGGAAACCAAGGCAGAGGGAGGAAGTGATCTGCTCAAGGCCACCCAGTTGGGTTTTGGACCCAGATGCGGCTCCTTGTACAGCTCAAACACCTACCCTTCCATAAAGCCCCCCGACCACCCCATCAATGTCCCCCATTCTCCCTCCTGTGCGCCTCTGAATTTCTGTACTACTGGTAACTCACTACCTTCCACCTGACTGTAAACTCTCAGAGGAAGGCCCCGTATCTGAGCCAGCTTTCTGTGAAAGAAGTGTGAGCTGGATGAAGGCCCTCCCTGAGGCACCCCCCAGCTGGCCGGGGAAGCCCGGGCGCCACGCGCGGTGGGCTACAGCAGGAGAGGAACTCCCGGGTTGCTCACTGGGGTTGGCTGGGAAGGTGGGTGCCCTGGAGGTGAGCAGGCATAGCTGTGACAGCGGCAGCCTCTCATCATACTGAGTGGCGCCCACAAGCTGGGCGGCACTCCAAGGGCTTACCCCTCGCTCTCTTCTGCAGACAGGACTGTGACCCCTCGTGGGGGAAGGAGCGGGAAGCAAGGAAGCAACCCGACTCGGGCGGTGAGGGGCGGGGTGGCCGCAGCCTGCGTTCTAACCAGAACAGCCTCCTCCTACCAATTAAGATAAGCGTGTTAGCCTCTGTGTCCACCACTGAGTGCTCAAGCACGCAGAATATTAACAGGCATTTCCCACAATCTGCTCGAAATGGTGTGAAAATAGCCCCTGCATAAGCCAGCCGTTTCTCTGAAATAAAGTCAAGGCTGGTTTCAGAGCCGGGCTGCACGCAGAGCTGTTCTGACCGAACCATTCTGTTAAAAATAAAAATAGTCCCTGTTCCTGCTGCAAGAGGCAGGAGCTGTAATACATGGCACCGATCTAAGCTCACGTCTGCACCCGTCTCCGCGAGGCGCACAGGGCAGGGCTCCTAGAGCCAGACTTGCCTGACTCAAATCCCACCTCGGCCACCACCTGACCCGCCCGGGCCCAGGTGATGGGGAGATCACCTCCCGCCCAGGTGGCTTTGGGGGTGGCGTGGCCAGGCCCCCAGGTGCTCTGTGGCTGCTGTAAACACCAGGTGTGCGGGACAGAGTCCAACCAGACCCGATCCTGGGGTCTCCCTCAGCAACATGGAGGCTGCGAGGGGCCAGGTATGTGGAGGGGGGCAAACTTCCCCTGAGCCCCACCCTGGCCTGGGAGCCTGCTGCATCATTCCCCAGCCTCCCACCTGTGCCCCCAGCAGACACCTGGATGGAACCGCCTGGATGGGGGTGGAGGTCGGAGACACACGCCTCCCCAGATGTGGGGAGGTGGGGGCAAGGCAGCCAAGCGACACCCGCTCCCTGCTCCCTGTGGGCCTTCTCCCAGTCTTTCTCCCACCCCCAATCCTCCTCCCCCGACCCCTACCACCCACCTCCATCTCGCAGATGGGGCCATCCCCCAGCCTCCCAGTGTCCCTGTCACCTGACACGCACTTGTTGCACCACTGTTCTGAGAGGAATCGTGCAGACTGAACACAACCTAACACACACGTGCTTTTCAAACATGTGTTTACGGCTGCGGCCCAACCTTAGAAAGAAGGAGGAGGGAGGGGTGGTGTGGACCTCCACTGCTGGCCAATGACCTGGCTTCTTGCCTCCCTGAGAAAACGGCAGAATCGGAAGAGAACCCCAGAGTTCCCGCCCTGTCTGCCGCCCCAGAACTGGCCCCAAGAGCTGGGGTCTCGCCACCATCACGCACTCGGGACATGCTCCTTCCCTGCACCCTCGTGACCCTCCTGTCTGAGAAATACCACCCACCCCTCGCTTCAGGCTGACCTGCGTCGCCCCTGTTCAAGGCGAGCGGGAGTCCCCTGGGGACACTGGACACTGTGGGGAGTGGGTGTCCCTGGCATCACGGGTGGAGGCCAGGGGTGCCATTGGGCACCCTGCTCCGTGCACACGGCGGCCCGAGCTGGGAGACGACATGCGCGGAGAACCATCTACCTGCTCCTCCTCCCCATAGAGCAGCACATTTGCAGGGTCTAACTTCTCCCCACCCGCCCCTTCCACTAACAGACCGTCGGGTCACCTGCACCCTGTGAGAGGGCAGCAGGACTGTGCAAGGACTGACCTCACAGAGGGAGAGACCAGGACCGTGTGCACACGGAGGAAAGGCTATCTGCAAGCCAGAAAGAGCGCTCCCTCCGAATACCGGTCCTGCCAGCACCTTGACCCTGGACTACCAGCCTCCAGAGCCACGAGACAAGGAACTTCTGTTGTGCACGCAGCCTGGTCTGGGATGGCAGCCTGAGCGACAGCCACAGCTCCCTGATGGGTCTCCAGCACAGACGCCCCCAACCAGCTTTCTAGCTCTCTTGCCAATGCACCGAGCCCACACTGCCCCAGGACCCTGACACCTGCTGGGCCTGGAGCACTTCCCACCACCCACGCACGCCCTGCCTGCACTTTAGTTTCCGTTTACAAGCTGGTCTCTCTCCAAAGCCTCGTCGGGCACCGAGCGAAGACGCCAGTGTCTTCGGGACGCTGTCCTTCCCCACCTTAGTTTGCTCCTGAGCGTTTCTCCAGATGGTGGATAGCGTGCCTCCTGTGGTCGGCCCAGAGGCAGCCTCCAGCTCCGGAGCCTGGGGCACAACCACGTGCTGAAGAGAATAGGCTGCTGGTCAGCTGACCCCGGGCTGGGGAGGTGGCCCCGGCTTATCGGGGGTGGTGGTGCTGAGGCAGTAGCAGGGTCTTCAACGTGGAAGAGGGATGCCGAGGAGGGAGAGGCAGGGAGGCACAGGGGCCTGGACTCTGGGACTCCTCCCCCCATGCCTCCACAAGGAGCCAGCCCCGGAGACACCCCGATTTTGGCGCTGGGAGAACCGCGGTGGATTGCGACCTCCGGAACCGAGAGAATTCGTAGGTGCCGTGTTGAGCCACTACATCCGTGCTCACTGGTTACAGCAAGAGGAGAGGAAATCTGCCTGTGTTTCTGCCTTCCATGCCTCCTCACTGGACGTGGGAACTGTGAGGGGGGGTCCACGTGGCGCGTCGCTGCGCAGTGTTGCTGCCTCTGGTTCGGCCTGGAACACACTGGAGGGATCAGCTCAGAGATAGCCCAGGGGACCTAAGCAGGAGCCGCAGTGAAGGCCTCCGTGAGGCTGGGGCCAGAGGCGAGCCACCCTGGGGGCCCTGGCACCACCGCCTCAGGGGACCTGGGGACATGCATGTGACTGACCCTTTCGTACATCTTGGGCGAAAACCTTATGATCTTCCCAGGAACACTCTAAAGATGTATTTAACACTGTGAAAGACATTAAACGCACAGTTGGGTTTTGGCTCATGCTGCCCGGGTGCGGGGCCCGGGCTGGGTGCCGCGGACACGTGGCACCCCCGTCCGCTGACCACCAAGCGCCCAGAGGCCTGCTGTGTGTGACCGACGCCCCACCCTCTGGAGCCGGTCAGGTCAACGCTGTCCACTCGTGCGTCACTCTCAGGCCAAAGCCAGGGTGGGGGCCGCTGGGCAGCGTCCCCACCGCCACCCCAGGGCCCTTGCAGGGCTGCGGATGACCTGTCCTGCCTTCATCCACAGCATGGAAGTGGCCCTCACTGCCTGAAGGACAGTGCCGCTCGGCGACTCTCCAGTCCCCAACTCCTGGACCGCCGTCCCGCAGAAACACGTCTGCGAATCGTCTTCTCGGGAGCAGCAGGACACAGCAGACATCGAAGATCAAGGCGGTCTGGGGAGGCTGGCCTTGCCATGTCTGCCCTCTTCCCCTCTTCCGATACACCTGGCAGGTCACAAACTGGTCGTGACCACAGCCCCTCCGGACACCCCTGGCATCATGGCCAGGCAAGGTAGCCACCTGCAGGGCCAAGGCCCCCACACTCATCCCCTGTGCTCGGCACCCCCATATCTCCGCCTTCTGCCACATGCTCCCACCTTCCACCACTGCATCCCCCACCCCGTGTCCTCCGTGCTCAGCATCCCCCATGTCCCCCAGCTCCCCATGTCCCCACCCTCCACCATGTGCCCCTGTGTCCCCCGCATCACCCCCGCACCCCCATGTCCCCATTTTCTACCACACGCCCCCTCAATTCCCTGCCTTCTACCATGCGCCCCCTGTCCTGCTTCTGCCACATGCCCCACCGTGTCCCTGCCTTCCCCCTCGCGTTCCCCCACCCCTCACCCAGTCGCGCCCCGCAGCCAGGCCCCACTTCTAACCAAGACCTCACAGGCGCAGCCCCGTGAGGACCCATCGCTGGCCTGACGCCTCGCACACCATGTGGTTTCCCTGGCACGGTGCTGGGCCCCAGGACAGCATTTTAAGGAAGGAAAGCACTTCGCTTATTTACTGAGGAATAACACGCCAACTGCTGAGGCCTCTGGGAGCCCACACCCACGCGGCAGGAGCGAGTCAGAACTGACCTGACCCGGGGGACCAGGCAAGTGGGCCTGGGAGGCGGGGCTGCTGGGAGCCCACCGGGCCCTTTGGCGGGGAAGAGAACAGTGGTCCTGAGATGTGGATCCCAGCCTAGGATGCCTCCGCGGGACACCAGATAGGGAAACATCTAAGAACTTATTTTTGTCGTGTTTCAGGCAACGAAGGATAAACCGTCCTTTCAGAAAGTAGGGCCTTTGAAATATGCAGATTACAGAGCTGAATCATAAATGCAATCACTTAGTCCGCTCCTCTGAGCCCAGGGTCACCGCCGGCATGAATTATTCCTAGAAGTGTGGCTGCGGATTTGCAGGCACACATCTCTGCACAGAACCAGGGCTGGGGGGTCCGCCTCCCACCCCGAGAGCCAGGAGAGGTGTTTATCACGGGCTGGAGCGTCTTGCCGCCTGCTGCTCCCAAACACAAGGGGCCTGGTCCACCAGAGCAGAGCCATGTGCCCGGGAAGTGGCCTGGGCCGCCCTGCCTCATCCGTGGCTGGATGGGGCCGGCAGGCCGAGAAGCAGAGGCAAAGAGGAGGGGAAAGCAAAACCAACTGTTCTCCACCTTCTCGGAGTGAGGGAGGCTGTCCCCATGCTGTGCATGGGGCAGCCAAAGGGGGACAGAAAGGACAGGTCCCACCACACGGCAGCAGCCCTGCCCTGGCGTCGGCTGGAGGCCCGGCTCCGGGCAGATGCCCTAGTTTCTCACTCGCCGTAGTAAGTCAACAGCAGCAGAACAGGAGGGACGCGAGGGACACAAGGGACACAAGGGACGCAGACCCGGGGACAAAGGGCCTGCCGAGTTCCTGTCGCCGCCACGGTGAAGCCAGACCTGCCAGGACCCCCCCAGGCCTCGCAAACACACCGCGCCATCTCTCTGGCCATGGCCAGCCGAGGCCAGTGTGCAGGACAGTATGGCTCCCAAGGCACGGGAAGATGAGGACCCGTGAGCTAAAGCTCAAGAGGCCCCCGGACCCAGCGGGAAGCCGTCGGTGGGACTGAAACGCAGCAAACGGGAAAGCTTTCTGGCGGAATGCACACTCCCTAACATGGGGATTATCTGGGAGCATTTCCCACGCGGACCTGCTTCTGTGCACAGAAAAGCCCGGAACCTCCCTCCAGAAACCAGCACCTTTTCCGCACGCAGGGCTCCCAGGGGATAGTGTATGGGCAAGCACCTGGTGGGGACGAGGGTGTCTGGCCGGGACACCTAGACCCTGGTGGCCCCAGGAACCATTGGGTGTTCTCAGACCCCCACAACCCTCCTCTGCAGGCTCTCAGGGCCTGATTTACTCATCATTGGAGGATGCAAAAGAACGTGCCGGGGGCGTGAGACCCCTTCGTGGTCCTCACGCAGCTTCTGTTCCCTCAGTCAGGGCTGCGGCGGGCCGAGACCTCCGCCCACAACACACAGTTCACCGCAGCATGGAGGGTCTCTGGACAGGCTCCCTACTTCCGCTTCCCAGCCGTGATGTGGCCAGTCGGTGAGGCACACAGCACAGCAGGAGATGCGGGACACCTACACATGGCTCGTCTGCGGCCAGACGTGCAAGGCAAACACTGGGTCAGAGTCCGCCGTCTCAGTCCGCCATCTCTGGCTCGCCTCTGCAGCTCAGCGAGGGTTTCATTATCATAACTCAGCATGCTCAGAGCGTCGGTAGGATTTTGGCCTCCTGGTCAGAAACCGGGAACCCTGCGGCCATGGACACGCACCCCTTAACACCCAGCCATCCCTGTCCTCCAGGGACAGGTGGCTGCTCAGGACACGGTCCACCACAGACCAGGCTTCTCAAGGCAGAGCCACAGCCCAGGCAGGGGCCACACGCCAGACAGGATTTTTGGCAAAAGAAGGACACAGGGTTGAGTGACACTGACTCTCACCATGAGACTTATTCTCTTCTAAGGTCTGTCTCCATCTCCTGATCTCTGCAAGGACAGAGTCTGGGTTTCCTGCTAATATCTCCCTACACGGGCCTTTCAACGGAGCGTGGCACTGGGCTCAGAGCCCCAGGGCAACAGCACGGCCCAGCTGGGCTGGACCTGAGCCCACGTCTTGTCTTCCTCATTCTGGTCACCACCTGCTTGTGGATGTGGGGCTGATTTGCAGCTTTTTAAAAATAAATTCACTAGCACAGCAGTGAATTGTTCAGAGAAAGATCTGCGAACTCGCTCATTCGGCAAATATTTCCGGAGCACCAAGAATACGCAGAGTCCGGCCTGGGACCCCGGGGTTAGAGCTGCGCACAGAGCAGACAAACCCTCAGATGAATTCCAGGCAGGCGTCGTGCACAAATAGGGTGAAGACGGCGTCAGTCACACACGGGTTTTAGAAACTCGAGGGGAAGCAGAGTCAGAATCATCTCTTTCCCAGAGAAAGGCGAGTGACTGGGGGTGGGGGCTGCCCACACCCTGGAGGTCTTAGACCCACTGGACCCTCTGTTGTTTTAAGTTGACCGCTGGACAGCAGTAGAATCGCGGATCACTTTTAACATAGGTGTTGCCCTCAGCCGCGGCCGCCGCTGCCTCAGGGCAAGCCTCGCTCTCCGCAGGCTCTAGGCTTGGCTGTCTGCACACCAGACCCGAGTCTTGCCCTCCAGCTGCACAGGCTTGGGCAGGGCTGGGTGAACTGAATCGTAGAAAGTACCTCCGTCTACAGAGGCCAGCCACCCACAACGGACAGCTCACCCTCCATGGTCCACACCAGTCAGACCCGCGCCCCCTAAAGGTCAGAAGAAAGTGTCAGGAGGCACGAAAGGAGGAGGGCGGCTGAGTGGCGGGCACCTTCTCCCCCGCAGGGAGGAGGCCCCGTCCTGGGTGGGCACGAGGCCTGTTAGCCGGTGACGCTTGCAACGTGTAACACCCACGACCACAACGGCAGAGACACGGGGCCACACGCTTTGCTTGGTGGCATCTCACCTGCGAAAGAGAAGTGAGCGTGGGTTCTCCCCTGCCCTCCCCGCCCCAAGGATGGCTGCACTCCTAAGGGCAGAGGGCTTGCTGGCAGGCAGCCGAATGGGGACATGCCCTCCCCGTTGCCCTCATGGGGCTGGAGGCTCTCAAATCCGCGATCACGAGACGCCCCGCACCAGCCACACACACACGACTGTGGAAGCTGTACTTCATGTGCGATGTAACATATCCAGAAGGATGAGTTTTGGCTATAAACATTTTTTTTCTTGCCTTGAGCGCTGAATTTAGAAGCGAAGGTCTCATGTACACACAGGATGTGACTGCATCGCATTTCCTAAAAGATGATTTTCTCCCCAGTCCTGCGACTCTGGGTGGGCACACCCCAGCCGCCAGGTCTTTGTTGAGGACACTCAGACATCACAGAGAAGAAAGGGTGTGGGGAGAGCCTCCTGCTTCCAGACACCCTTGCCTTCCCCCCAGCTCCCGTAAGCCAGGAGAGACGTTTCCAGGAAGCACTCAAGGCTGAGGAAATAGAAGTGACGTTCACTTGGTTTGGATGTCTTCCCTCTTTTCCACACTTGGTGGAGACTCCCAGGGGTCATTTCTAAGTGGGACAGGCAGTCACAGGAAGCACGGCTGGCCCACAGTACCTGTCACACAGGAGCCAGCACGGGGCTGGAGGGCTAAGCCCTGCTTTCAAACGGCCCCTTGTGGGCAAATGTTCACTCACTCCTGCACTGGCCCTCCTTAGGGACCAACCCCAGATGCGGGAGAGACTGGCTCTCATTGTCTCCAAGAACAAATACCGAGTGACTCCTGGGGGGGCACTGTGTTGGGTACATGTCCTAGAAGTGGGGAGCTGTACCCTCATTAGAGAGGAGCGGGGAGGAGGAGGAGGGAGAGAGAAAGACAGAGACCAAGACACAGAGACAGACAGGCACATACTGAGAGGCAGAGTCAGAGAGAGACAGACAGAGGGATGGGGCAGAGAGACAGGGACACACTTGGAGAGAGAGGTGGGTGAAGGAAGGAGAGAGGGGAGAGGCTGGGTGGGCAAGGGTCTCTTCCGAAACCCTTGGCAACATCCTGCCACTGTCGGGAGCATCTGTCCGAGGTCCTGGCCTGCGCCACGCGGAGCTGGCTCCCTCTCACCTTGAAGGGCGAGGCGGGGAGCCGCTCGCAGCACTGAGCTGGGCGTCAGGATGTTACACAAGCCAGTATGCGGCCAGTGTTTTATATAATCCTCGGTTCTCCCCATAAAACAGACCATAACACCCTGGCAAATACACTTCAGTAAAGCTAGGTGCTATCAGCGGGCCGCGCGGCTTCCAGAGATCTGTCACCCCACCACAGCAGCCAAGTGGCAGTCGGGCTAAACTTTTCTCCCCCGTGGCTTCGGCTGCACAGGAGAGATCAGAAAAGCCACAGAGCTCACTCACCAAAGGGGAAGTCACAGTCTGGAGGAGAACCAGGAGCCAGGGCCTGGGGTGGGGAGCGGGAGGGAGCCTGGGGACTCAGAGGACGCTCTGCTCCCTCCCAGACAGACAGTCAGCTGCATGTGGACAGTGCCCTCCTCCACTGTGTCCCCAAGTCCCTGGGTCTCCGGCTGCTGCTTCCTCCCACAGGAAGCCTCAAGAAGACCCCCATACCGGCGGGAAGCACGCAGACCCCCCCACTGGTGCAGTCCAGCTCCCAGGCACCCCCGCCCAGAGCCTGTTACCCACGCTTCCGACGAGCTTTGCTGGGGCTGCCGGTGCAGAAACCAGAATAGCACAGAACAGAAGGAAAAAGCCCACTAATGAGGTAAACACGCGAACTTTTCTCCTTCCTCCTTTACCTCAGCACAGAGAGAGCCCAGGAAGTGGCAGGGACTTTATTCCGTCTGCTGCATACCAAAGTGGAAAAATACCCGTTCCTCCCAGCCTGACCCAGCCTGACCCTCAGTCACACTAATGTGGACCCTTGCAAGGGGCCCACACCTATGGGGAAGAAGTAAGGAGCCCAACCCAGGAGCTGGGCTTGCTGTGGGAGCTCCAAGGCCTATGGGCTTCCATGCATCACAGCCCAGCGTCCCTCTAGGGGGTGAACACTGGCTAAGCCCCTGCTGGACCCAACTCTCTCTGTCCAGGAGTCACCAGCCCCTGGCCTCGTGCTTGCCCCACAGCAACACTCTCTGGAGGGAGCCCTGCACATCCCCAGGACAGGAGGTAGAACAGGCCCAGAGGTTCCAGGGAGGCATCTTTCCCCACCAGCATTCAAGACACCACATCAGCAACCTCCGAGGGCAGCACTGCCCTCCCTCCAGTCTCCACATCCTCCAGGAGGGAGAGGAATGGCTCCAGGCAAAGACCTCCTCTCCCACAGCTTCTAGGAAAGCGGAACATGCCCCCTCACTCTTGCACCCGGGCACTGCCTGCTCTTGAAGCAAGTCCTAGACCCTCTTGAGAAGTTCTTTCAAGTTCTCTCAGGGAATAAGTTGGAGACATTGCATGTGTGTTGGGGGGGGAGGGTTGGTTCTCAAGGGTCCACTGGGGGAGTGAATGAATGAGTGGCCATCCAGGCCAATGCTCTCTGCTAAAGGGACCCCTTCTCTTCCTTATCTGCCTCCTACCCAGTCTCCACCCAAAGTAACACAGAAGGAGTTTCATCCCAGCCCCTGCTGGCCATCAGGCCCTGGGGTCAGCGAGGGTTTCAGCAGCTGGAACACACAGCCGGGTCCTCCGCGTTGTGTGCCCGTCCCCCTGTCCAGCCCCTTTGTTCCCAGCGGGACGCTGCCTCGGCTCACCATTCAGCTGGTTGTAGACCACCTCCTCCAGGTGGTCCAGGCGCTGCAGGATGGCTTCGCGGTCCACCAGCGCGCCCACCTTGGCGTGCCGGCTCCGCACCCGGCGGTCGGCGCTGCGCACGATCTGCACCAGCCCCTCCGAGCGGTCCTGCAGGCGGCAGTACACGGAGAAGAGGATGATACCCACGAACACCACGATGTTGACCGTCAGCAAAGTTTTGATCTTCCTGGCCACCGCCATGAACGCGGCTGGAAGCGGGGGGCTGCCTCACCCGCGGGGCATCCCCGTGGGCCCAGCGGCCGCAGGAGCCTCCGCCCGGCCCGCCGCTTCGGGGACCATGAGCCAGCCCGGCCGACCGCGGGGCGGCGGGGGCTGCGGGCGGGGTGGGGGAAGGGCGCGGGCGGGGGTGGGGCCCGGGGGCTGCGGGCACCGGGCTGCGGCAGGGGGGCTGCGGGCGGGGCCCGGGGGCTGTAGCCTGGGGGGCTCGGGGCCGGGGTCTGCGGGCGGGGGTCTGCGGGCTGGCTGCACGCTCCGCCCGCGCCCAGGAGCTGTCCCTTCAGCACCACCCGCGCCCTCTCAGCGCTCCCGGCCGCCGCCGCCCGGGGTCCCCGCGCGCAGGGGCTGCCCGGGGCCGCGCGCAGGGGGCAGCCGGCATCCTCCGCAGAGGGGCGCGGCCCCGTCCCGGGGGGCGGCGGGCGGGCCTGCGGGCGGGAGGGGAGAGGGAGGCGCGGACCGGGCGGGCGCTCCGGCTGCCGTGCGGCTCCTGCCCGCCCCGCAGCCACGGCGCCGGTGCGGAGTGACGCGGCCGCCCAGCTCATCAGCATGCACGCGGGGCCTCCGCGCCCGCCCCCGCCGGGACCGCCCCTGTCGGGACTGCCCCTGCCCCTCTCGCCGGGCGCAGGGTCCCGGGCGAGCTCGGGCTGCCGCGAGCCGGGTCGGCCTGGCGGGAGGGGAGGGGCGGGGCGGGGCTACAAGCTTGGATACCCGGACCAAGGGCATCAGGGCGGAAGCCGTGGGGGTGGGGATGCTGCGCGGACCCTCCTTCCCAGGCCCCTTTCCCCAAATAAACCGGAACCTTAGCCCCAGGAAATGAGGCCTAGGGCAGTGCCTGGTCAAGGCCGCCTTATCTGTGTGAATGGGCCTGGGGTGGGGTTGCCTTTGTGGGGAGGAGGGCAGGCAGCAGGGTCAGAGTCATCTCCACGGTCTCCCCATTCACCTAGGCCAAACGGAATCAACTCCCCGCTTCCTTCCCCCCAACCTCCACCCCCAGTCCCAACCCCCTTACCCCTTACCCCCCACCCCTTCAGTCCCCTCCATACCTGTCATGGAGCTGAAAGGGTGGAAAAGCGGAGTTCAAGGACGGGTGGACGGGGAGCCTGGGATTCAGCGGGACCTAGGAGCCCCATCAGGCTGTACCTGACAACCTACTGGGACAGAAAGAAGGTTCAGACTACTGGGCGTCAGGTTCTCCTG
Source organism: Lontra canadensis (assembly GCF_010015895.1). Classification (NCBI taxonomy): domain Eukaryota; kingdom Metazoa; phylum Chordata; class Mammalia; order Carnivora; family Mustelidae; genus Lontra; species Lontra canadensis. The sequence continues at coordinate 86,417 of NW_022631214.1, forward strand.
TGCTCAGACTTCAGGGGAGAGCAAACCCGGCTGTCCCCCACCCCCCACCGCCCTTCCTGGGGATCTTGCCCCTCGCAGGCTTTTACAGATGAGACAGCTGGGTCATGAGGGGGGAAAGACCTGCACAAATCCCACAGAGTGGGCACCGTGAGCACCCCCAGGCAGGGCTTCCCGTCTGTCTGCTTCTGGCTGCATTCCGGTGCTGGAAATAGCACCTGACACTTAGTGGGTGCTTGGCAAAGATTTGTGGAATGAATAAATGATAGAGCATTTATTAAGAGATAACTTTGTACTGGGTCCCCAGTGTACAGGGATGAGTATGACAAGGACCTTGGGCTTCAGGGAGCTCTGGCTATGTAAGCGTGTGCGCCTGTGTCTGTGTGTCCGTGTGAGCATTTGTACGGGTGTTTGTCTTGTATCTGTGTGTCAGGGGATGTTAGGGTCTTCTGACTCTTGACCCCTCCTGTCATCTCTAACATACACTCGTGACCTCAGGCAGGCCAGCCTGCCCAGCTTGGACATTTGTGCCTCCTGGTGGATTCTGGTGAGAGCGGCAACACCCATTTCTCCTCGTCCTCATCAACACTTTCTCTTCTTTCTCAGGACATTTGTCTCAAGAAAGTCAGAGGACCACCAGCAGGAAGGAACCAGCTGCTGGGCCTCGGGGCCAGCTGTCTCCAGAGTGTTTACCGTGTAAAGCACTTGTTCTGAGAGGAGCCTGGGAATTCTGTTTTTAATTATCAGGAGAGTCTTACGATGCAGCTAGTTTCATAAACACTGGTCTGTTTTTGAAAAAGAGCCAATCCCATGTCCCTTCTGAGGAAATGCCATATTTTTTTCTGTTTATAAAATGCCAGGTTGTAAGATGCTTCCCAATTTTACAAGGATAGCTTTGAGAATAATAATACAAAAAGCTAACACTCACACAGTGGTAAGATGTACCAGGGACCGTTCTGGGTCCTTCATGGCAGTTAACAGACTGAGACTGACAGCAGTCACATTCCCATGTAACCTGATATTCTCTAATTCTACAAAAGTGGAAACTGAGTCACCAAGGGGGCCAATGCCATGCCCAAGGTCACACTGATGGCAAAGCATGGATCTGGGATTCCAGCCCAGACAATTTGGCTCCAGAATCCAATTTATTAGCTACTGTTGCTCAAGAAAAAAATCAAGTACTTTTCATTATATGTTTATTGAAAGTGATTTTAAAGTGGTTTTGCAGGAGAAAACATTATTTCGCTCATGTAAATACATTGTACTGCATCCTGAAATTTAGCAGGAAACAATACATCCAAACTCTGCATCGATGTTTGGCTAAATATTTCATTCCAGATACAAGCACTTTGAAAATGTGGGGGACCTTGGGTGTCTGGGTGGCTCAGTGGGTAAAAGCCTCTGCCTTCCGCTCAGGTCATGATCCCAGGGTCCTGGGATTGAGCCCCACATCAGGCTCTCTGCTCAGCAGGGAGCCTGCTTCCCCCTCTCTCTGCCTGCCTCTCTGCTTACTCATAATCTCTCTGTCAAATAAATAAAATCTTTAAAAAAAAGATAATGTGGGGGACCCTGCGGAGAGGGAATGAATCGGATAGTACAGCAAGCCGGTATTGGGTTGATTTTCAACCACACTGATGCTTGCCATGAGGTGTGCCACAATCCTGTGGGAGGAGGCAGTGTCCATGGAAGGACAGGCAGACCCACTGGGGGGCACCAGTGTCTGAGAACACACACCTGCTCGGGGCACACGCACCCCTCCCACCACCACAAAGCCCTGCCTCTCAGGGACCTCAGGTAGACAGCCAGCCCTTCAGGAGCCCCAAGCATGTCCGAGGTCCAGAGTGCTGCTTTGTGGGTGTAGGACAAGGTCTCCTGGTATTGCCAGCGTCCCGTGTGAAGGCATCAATGGGTCCTGGGGTAGTCGCCGTGTTGGCGCAGGCGACGGGAAGATGGGGCAGTGGAATGTAAAGAGACACCAGTTCAGAGAAATGCCAGGGTCTCTGATGTTAAAGAGATCACACTCCCCTGGGAGTCTGGCCTTGAGACCACACGCAGGTCTGAACAGAATGTCCTCTGAGCTGGGCCACAAATTGGGCCCCAAACTGGACCATAAGCTGAAATTTGGTGGAACCTAAAGTAGTTCCCTCCAGCCTCATGGAAAGCAAGGCATTTCTTTTTCCCAGTTCAGCCCATGCATGAGGCATGCCATGCTCACTGTCTAGCACATCGGTGAGGATAAGTCAGGTTCTGCTGCAGTGACAAGCGATCCTCAAGTCTCAGACCCTTGAACAATGTGAGGCCACTTCTCACCCATGCCCCATATCCCCTCTAGTCGCTCTGGGACCAACCTTCAGAGAGTAGCACCAGCATCCCCAAGGCTCTGCCAAAGAGGGAGGAGAGCCTACGAAGCCCTCGTACTGGCCATTAAGTGCCCAGCCTAGAAGTGATACCTGCTATTTCCACTCATGACTTATAGCCCAGAACGATGTCAAATGAGCCTCCTCAACACCAACATTGGGGGTAGGAAGTGAAATTCTACCATGTACTTTGGAGACAGGCACTCATGACCACGTAGCATCCCTCCAGATGGTCAGGATTTTACTCCAAATTCACCCCAACTCCCAGATACCAGGCTACCCAGAGTAGCAATACATGATGATTGTTAAATCAAAATTTAATGCAACCATCACGCAGCAGGGAACCCTAAAGCAAGCAATGACTGCACTGAATCTTGATGTAGACACAGTCATTTTTTTGGATGCTTTGTTACAAATTTATTTTTTTAATTTCTTCTTTTAATTTAAATTCAATTAACATATAGTGTATTATTAGTTTCAGAGGTAGAGGTCAGTGATTCATCAGACTTATATAACACCCAGTGATCATTATATCATGTGCCCTCCTTAATGTCCAGCACCCAGTTACCCCATCCCCACAGCCACCTCCCCTCCAGCAACCCTCCATTTGTTTCCTAGAGTTAGGAGCGTCTTATGGTTTGTCTCCCTCTCTGCTTTTTTCTTAGTTTTCTCTCCCTTCCCCTATGATCCTCTGTTTTGATTCTTAAATTCCTCATATCAGTGAGATCATATGATAATTTTTTCTCTGACTTACTTCGCTCAGCATAATACCCTCTAGTTCCATCTACATTGTTGCAAATGGCGAGATTTCAATTTTTGATGGCTGCATAGTACTCCTGTGTGTGTGTGTGTGTGTGTGTGTGTGTGTGTGTATAAAACATCTTTATCCATTCACCTGTTGATGGACATCTGGGCCCTTTCCATAGTTTAACTGTTGTGGACATTGCTGCTCTAAACATTGGGGTTCATGTGCCCCTTCAGATCACTACATTTGTATCTTGGGGTAAATACCCAGCAGTGCGATTGCTGGGTCATGGGGCAGCTCTATTTTCAACTTTTTGAGGAACCTCCATGCTGTTTTCCAGAGTGGCTGCACCAGCTTGCATTCCCACCAACAGTGCAAGACGGTTCCCCTTTCTCCGCATCCTCGCCAGCATCTGTCATTTCCTGACTTGTTAATTTTAGCCATTCTGACTGGTGTGAGGTGGAATCTCACTGTGGTTTTGATTTGAAATACCCTGATGGCTAATGACATTGAACATTGTTTCATGTGTCTGTTGGCCATCTGTATATCTTCTTTGGAGAAATGTCTGTTCGTGTCTTCTGCCCATTTCTTGACTGGGTTATTTGTTTTTGGGTGTTGAGTTTGATAAGTTACATATACATTTTGGATACTAGCCTTTTATCTGATACATCATTTGTAAATATCTTCGCCCATTCTGTCAGTTGTCTTTTGGTTTTGTCGACTATTTCCTTTGCTGTGCAGAAGCTTTTTATATTGGTGAAACCCTAATAATTCTTTTTTGCCTGTTTCCCTTGTCTTTGGACACGTGTCTAGCAAGAACTTCCTGAAGCTGAGGTCACAGAGGTTGCTGCCTGTGTGCCTACTCTAGTATTTTGATGGATTCCTGTCTCACATGGAGGGCTTTCATCCATTTAGAGTTTATCTTTGTGTGTGGTGTAAGAGAATGGTCGAGTTTCATTCTTCTGTCCATATTTTCCCAGCACCATTTATTGAAGAGACTGTCTTTTTTCCATTGGACATTCTTTCCTGCTTTGTCGAAGATTAGTTGACCATAGAGCTGAGGGTCCATTTCTGGGCTCTCTATTCTGTTCCATGGATCTATGTGTCTGTTTTTGTGCCAGTACCATGCTGTCTTGATGATGACAGCTTTGTAGTAGAGCTTGAAGTCTGGAATTGTGATGCCGCTGACTTTGGTTTTCTTTTTCAATACTCCTCTGGCTATTTGGGGTCTTTTCTGCTTCCATACAAATTTTAGGATTATTTGTTCCAGTTCTATGAAAAAGGTTGATGGGATTTTGATAAGGATTGCATTAAATGTGTAGATTGCTCTAGGTAGCATAGACATTTTCACAATATTTGTTCTTCCAATCCAGGAGCATGGAACATTTTTCCATTTCTTTGTGTCTTCCTCAGTTTCTTTCATGAGTATTCTACAGTTTTTAGGATACAAATCCTTTTCCTCTTTGGTTAAGTTTATTCCTAGGTATCTTATGGGTTTTGGTGCAGTTGTAAACGGGACTAATTCCTTAATTTCTCTTTCTTCTGTCTTGCTATTGCTGTATAGAAATGCAACTGATTTCTGTGCATTGATTTTACATCCTGACACTCTCCTGAATTCCTGGATGAGTTCTAGAAGCTTTGGGGTGGAGTCTTTGGGGCTTTCCACACAGTGTGTCCTGTCATCTATGATTGACCCAGTCAGCGATGAGGCTGTGTCTCAGGCCTCTGCTTCATGTTCCTGAGCCAGGAGCATGAAGTCGAGCTCCCACGTGGTAACAATTTCTCCTCCTGCAGGTCCCTCTTGGAGGCCTCATGAGGTGCGGCCAGGGGCTGTGCCGGCCACATTCTCACTCCATAACTGACCTCCAGAAACCCACTGGCAGTTTGGACCCATTCTGAAGACAAATTAGGGTGCTAATGATACCCAGAACCCCAGCTTCAATCCTGTCCCCCCCGCCCGACTTGGGCCACCAATCTGACCTCTCGTGGCCCCACAAAGCCAACAGATATGTGTGTGAAATCCATTCATTAGCCAAGGACGCCCCTCACCGACTCCCCCCTGTGACGGCTGCTAGGCCCACAGCCCATTACCCCTGCAGGTGTTGCGGGTTCGCAGTGCGCTGAGGATCGGGGGTTGGGGGGCCAGGAGAGTCCAAGTCTGCAGGCCAAGCCACTAGCTGCCTTCCCCAGGAAGGTTCCAGTGGGTCAAGGAAAGGAGAGGTAGTGCCAGGATGAGAATGTGCTCGTGGGAGGGGGGCAGAGGGTGAGTGTGCATGTGTGTGTGTGTGTGAGAGGGGTGTGGAAGGGGTGCGCTGCCTGTGTGCCTGTGTGTGAAGGGACGTGTGCATGTGCACATGCATTTACATGCGYGTGGTGCATGTGTGCATCTGTGTGAGGGGTGCATGTGTGTGTGGGTGTATGTGTGTGCATGTGTGGGGTGTGCATGTGAGGGGGTGTGTGTACACACATGCATGTAAGGGGTGCTTGTGTGTGTGCATGTGTGCGTGTTTGTGTGCAGTTGTATGTGTGTAAGTGTGTGAGAGGTGTGTGTGGGAGGTGCATATGTGTGCATGTGGGGGTGGGGGTGCTTACATGTGTGAGGGTGTGTGTGTGTGTGTAAGGGGTACGTGTGTGCGTGTGTGCATGTGTATGTATGTGCGGGATGGGGGTGTGCCTCAGAGCCGTAAGTGACCACCCAGGAGCAGGGCGGGCGGGCCGTGTGGCCAGGACCCAATGCCGGCAGCAAGGCCCTGGGCCACACCCCTGCGTCCATGCAGGAAGCAAACATGGGCATCCCCAGTGTGGGACCTCCATTGTGAGGGACCAGGCTGCCACCTTTACCTTTCCTGGGGGGCATGCATCCAGATGGCTGATGGCTGGGGGGTGAGGACGGTGGGGGCCTGCCCATGTTTCAGGCCCGGTGGGGTGGGGGTGGGGAATAGAAGGTCTTCGTGCAGGGTCCCTGCGGCTGGCAGCCCGTGCAGGGACATGACCTTGGGTCTGGGCATTATCAAAGAGCACCGGCACCTATGAGGGGGAAGCAGCACATCAGGGACCTGAAATCACCGTCCTCGGCAGAGACATCTTTGATCTCCCTCTCTGCTAGAGGGAGAATTAGCTCAAAGCTCACAGAGAACATTTCAGCCGGAAAAAGGCCGCTACTGGATGCTCTTCCCTCCATCAGAGAAAAAATAGTCATCAAAATGGCTTTTCATTTCCACCGACTCTGGCCTGGCCTCCCTCATCTGTGTCCCTTGAAAGGTTTCGGATGACCCAGCAGCCCTGAAGGTCCACCATGGTCCAGGGCCGTGGTTCCCGTGGGTTCACTGCTCAGGCTCCGTGAGGTCCTGTCCAGCTCACTGAGACCCCGCACCTTTGGGGGGCAAACAGCACGTGGGGCAGCCCCACCACATGTGAGCTCCAGGCATCAGGCCGCCAGCCACCCACAGCCCCCGGGACAGAACAGGCCCAGGGGAGCGCATGGACGGTGTCCCCCCACCACAGACTGCCCAGCCTGTACCTTCACCAGCAGACGGACGACACCTGAGCACTGGGCGGGTTCCTTCTCCCGGGGACCAGACCGCAGCTCTGGCCCCACGCCGGTGCCGTGGTTACCGCCGAGGCAACCGGCCGCGGGACATCTGCACAATAAGACCTGTGTTTTTCAGCTTTATGGGGTATAACTGACAAATAAAAATTGTAGACACTTAGGACGCATGATGTGACGATTTGATACTTCTTGAGCCTATCACTGAAGTTACGGTGCTTCTCCCTGGTTACGGTTTTGTGTGTGTGGTGAGAATAATTCAAGTCCCCAGAACATCTCTGGGGAAATACGCCCCACTCAGCTCCTGCCCTCCCGCCCCCAGCCCCCAACCCCCGGCCCCACTTCTGTGCTTCTGGGAGCTCGGCCTTTCAGATGGCACATGCAAGGTCTTGCAGGGCTGTCTGTCTGGGTCTGGCTTATTGCACTGAGCATCCCGTCTTTCGGTGGACCCGTGTGGTAGCAGAGGACAGCATTTCCTCCTTTGTTAAAGTCAAACAATGCTGTACCGTGTCCGCCCCACACATGTTCTCTGTGGTGCGTTTTTTTTTTTCCCCCACTCCATAGGAACACACAGAAACTCATCGGGAAAGACATGTGTCTGATGGCTCATGCAGGGGTGTGGGGCAGGGGGACGGCAGGTGTCTGTTTGTGGGAACCACCTCTCATTCAGCCTCACTCCAGGGTCCAGGCTCTGGCTGGCACCGAGCGGCCCCGTCAGATTAGCTTTACCCTGGTGGCTACGATTCACTTATACATGACCCTGGTCAAGCTATGAGGTCTGGTCAGAGCTAACCCATCATTTTCGTTTGAGTGACAGGACAGAGGGATTCAGGGGCTGAGCTGTGACTGTGGAGCTGTTGGCCATGAGGTCAGTGTTATTGAACCAACAGTGTAGATTTAAAAAGTGTCTTGAAACAAACACACATTAAACAAAATTATGTGTCCATTAAATTGATGGAAATTGATGTGACCAAAAGCTAATAGGAATCTAATCCTGCTTTTCCCCTAGGAGCAACAATTTAGTATTCACTAAATAAGTACTTGTAGTGACTTTACAGAATATCGCTACTAAGGATAAAGATACTGCCCCCCCCCAACACACACACAGTGGCAGACTGTGAGGACATCACATAAGCCCCTGGATCCAGCTATGCTTGAGGCTACATCCGTCACACAAGCTCCACTACAGAAATCAACATGCTTCCTGTTTGGGTTAAGTTTTTGTGGGCTGGGTCTCTGCTGCTTGCTAACAGAATCTCCCTTAATGGCCCAAAACCCCACTGGCCGTGCTCCCAGCAAGTGGCTTTTTTGTTCTAAGCTGTGGTCCCCGTGGATGTCACAAAAGGACGTTGACTTCCCGAGGACTCTTTCCAAGCTGGCGGCAGGAAAGCTCAGCACTGTCGGGGAGGCTGGGGAACAGTGAGCAGCAGGAGTGGGGCTCGGATGCAGACCACCCCCACACCTACAACGGACATTCCTCTCCCCCACCCCGGCTTTCTCATCGAACTCCCCAAAGACAGGCTACGAAGCAAAGCCACCACGTGGACAGATTTATGACAGCCATCGGTATACACGAGTGTACCTGCAGGCAAGGCGCCTCACCACTGCCTTCCCATTTTATTTAGTACGAAGGAACAAGCTGTTCCCAAACCACATTTACACATCCCTCGTAAATCAGACCTTGTGGAGTGCCTCCCGGGATGGGCGGCTCCGGGAACTGGGGTGGGGAGACCCTGTGCGGGGCGCAGGACTCCACGCCTGCTCCGTGGTGCATCCCGGAACCCACCATGGGCCCCAGGGGTGTGCAGACAGAGGAAAGGAAAAGTGCAGCCTCTGGGCTCCTCGGGACTGAGCTCCCACTGCCCATCTCTCTGCCTGACGCAGGAAGCACTTACACCTGAATGTCTGGAAGAGAACCCAGTGGGTGCCACCATCTGCACCCCTGCCTGCTGAGGTGTCTCTGGCCCGAGGGCCTGCTGCCTGGTTCTTACACAACTCGCTCCGCACTATGCACGTCCCAGCCCTGATGTCATCGCCCCCCAGGGCGCACACGCCCCACCGAGGCCCCCCATGCCCAGCCCCTGACGGTCCTCGTCACCCAAGAGCAGGCGCCGTGGGGCTCCTGGGTTTCGGCGCTGGTGCCCTGCCTCAGTTCTGACACGGCTCCCGGGCAGGGACGGCGCCTGCACTTAGGGGAAGCGGAACAAACGCTCGCCTCCCGTTTCCAGGGTCCGGAGGGCGGGGAGCTGCGCACATCTTCCACGGAGGAGCCCTTACGCGAGGCTGTGCACCGCCCTGCGCTGAGTGCAGGCGGCAGAGACCGGACCCCAGCAACGTCCCCGCAGCCGCTGCGGACTTCGAGGGTGGATGCTTACCTCTGGGAAGTTGCTCCTTCCAGGCTGGAGTTCCGGGGTGTCTGCACACGCAGATCTGGAAAGCAGGGGCTGGCGCTGGCCGGGCGAGCTCCTGAGAGACGAGGCAAGCCCAGCTACCTCTAATAAGACCTCAGATGGGGCTGGGTTGGCAGAGAAGGGCATGCTGGGAAGGACGGCGGGGGCGGACGGGGGTGGGTGCAGGCGGCGGGGGCAGCGGCCAGGCTCGGAGCTCCGGGGGACACCTGGCCTCCTGCACTGTCCCAACTCCACGAATTCATTTTTCGGGGAACTCACTGCTCTTCTGTGCTGGCAAAGAAGACATTTCTGCAGCTCTTCCCCCCCCCTCACCTGATGGGATGTGTTTTGGCCAAAGCGGCCTCACCTGGTCCTCACCCCACAGCCCGCACACCTGCACGTACACGTGCACACTCCCGGGGCACCAGGGATGCCTCAGGCGACCGTTCCTGGACCTGCCAACATGGGTCCCGCGTCCCAGGCTCCGCCGAAGGGGACTGGTGCCACAGTGTGTCTCGCCCAGAGTCGGGCGCCTGCGGGCAAACCGCAAACAGGCTCCCGGCGGTAAATAAAGACGGAAGACGGGAGGCTTAGGGCTGCCCTGGGCTGCTCCGCATCTCCAGGCTTGTCTGCAGACAGGGGGTCCCGAGGAGTGGGGGGAAATGGAGGCAAGCGGGGGCCCAGGAGAGCCTTTGCCGCTGGCACACACCGCGTGCCTCTCAGTGCGCCCCCCAGACGGCAGCCAGGCCTTGGGGTGTAGGGACACTACCTGCACGCCGTTTTAAACAAACCAACTGGAATAACCTGTAACAACCTCATTTTCAAAAATAAATCCGTGCCGGCGTCAAGGCCTTCTGGGGCCGGGAGCGTGGGCTATTCAAATCCTGCGAGCTCTGGCCTGGGCCTTTGCCAGCCCTCACGACTGTATAATTTAATCTAATTGATCAATTAAATCCGAATAATTTTTAAACAAGCTGCACTAACAGTTATATAATTTCAGCACGACATATAATTTTCTTAACGACTTTACCAAAGGAAATTGCTCACTGGGGTTTGCCGGGTGCCTTGTGGAAACCGCCGTCTCCCCGGAGGCCCACGGGTTTTTGGAGCAGGCTGTCCTCAGCACTCATGGCCCGGGGCGGAGGTCGTGACCCCCCCAGGGCAGAGGCAGCCTCCGATCAGTCTGAGTCAGTGGTCCCTCTGGGTCATTCTCGGTGTCATGTGCTGGGATGGGTTGGTCACCTGACTGCGTGGAGATCTGGCGGTTTTCCCCATCTGGTCGGTGGAATTACGGATCTGCTGGCTATGTCCCGGGCTAGGCGGAACCCCAGACCCCCAGGAATGATTTCCATGTGCTCACTGGTGGCCGGTCGGTTCTGGCCTCGGCTGAGCTCCCGGTGCGGCTGCAGTCAGCTGCGGTCAGTCGTCAGTGCGGCTCCCTCATGTCTGTGGCCTCGGCCCCCCGTAGCAGACGTGTGTTCTGTGGATGCTCACGGACAGCGAGGGAGGTGCGGAGACGCACACGGGGCTCCCAGCTCTGTTGGCACCGAGGTGGCTCCTGCCCCAGCCGCCAGGGTCCTGCATCCGAGGGGGAATCGCCATATGCCAGGCCACGGCCTGGAGTGCAGGGACCATGACTCCGTCCCCAGGGCCACCAATCTACACGAGGTTCCCTGGTGGCAGGGGGCAGACTGATCCAGAAGGACGTGAGCAGGGATGGGGGTTACTGGGAAGACCTGAGCAAGATAGATGAGGGCGTATGGAACCAAGCTTGGACAAGGGCCAGGAGCATCTGTGCTACGAGTTGGGGAGACGACGGGGACGGAGGGACAGTGGCTTCAGGCTGTCCCTCCGGTTGCAAAAGCATCACATTTTTCAGGCTCCAAGCACTCTGCACAGGAGCCAGATCCTAAGAAGAAAGAGGCTGATTGGCTTCTCTGTGGAGGGCAGGAAACAGTGTCGACCGGCCCCTCCAAGACCTCATACCTTGGGAAGCAATGACCCCAGAAGAGAAGAGGGTGTAGCATTGCACATCAGTGATACATCATTGAAAAGAGACAGACACAGAGACAGAGACAGAGTCAGAGAGAGAGAGACCGAGAGGGACACAAACAGAGACAGAGAGACAGAGCTAGAGACAGACAGAGGCACAGAGACAGAGAGGAGAGGTTCAGTCCCCAGGAGCAGAGGAATGAGTATCATCGCACAAACGATGAAGCCCCATGTGAAGCCGTGGGCACCAGCCACCCAGACCCCCTCACTGTCTGTGTCTCCTGCACGTGTGTTCGCAGGTGAGCACACCATCGGGGTCCCTCCAGCACGCAGAGAAGGCAGTTGTGTGTGTGGAGGGAGAGAAGCCCCATTGGCCTCCTGCCCAACCCCTAGCTGTGTCTGGAGGTGCCTGCCTGCTAGACCCCATACCCCATTCTGGGGTGGGGACAGCTGGGGCCACCACGGCACACGTCTGCCTGGCTGCCCTCGCCAGCGCCGCGCACGGATGGCTGGCACACAGACGCGTGCTGAACGCTGGACGTCTGAGGCCTGGGCTCCTCCTGAGGTTGGGGGCAGAGTCCACACCCTCCTCCCTCCAGCTGTTGCTGGCTGGCAATCCCCTGGGCTTCCTGGCTTTTAGAGGCAAAGGAGAGGCCACCCCAATTTCTGCCCTGTCTTTATGCAGCCTTCTCCCTACATGTGTGCCTGTGATCAAATCTCCCCTTTTCATAAGGACACAGTCCTGTGAATTTGGGCCCACTCCCATTTTAACTTGACTGATTACACCAGCAAGGGCTCACAGGGAGGTCACATTCTGAGGTCGTGGGGGCGTTGGGATGTCAGCATACGATTCAACGGGACCCGTAACAGCCACCTAAGAGAGCGTCGGGCAGATCACGTAAGCTCTCCGGGGCCCCCTTCTTCTCTGAGGAACATCACGGCTGTTCCAGCGGAGGCTACTGGGGGTTCGGGAGTAAACCCCCCTAAAGGAGAACAGTAGGGCCCGGCGGAGGAGCTCAGGGCCTGCTGGCCATCACGGTCTCCAGCCGGTTCGAGGAGCAGCCTCGCAGCTCCCAGCACTTGCAGATAAACCCCAGCACCTCTGGGCTCTACCTCCCGCCCCTGTCCCTCTGGTCACCTGGTGGCCAAGGCCAGAGGAGGTGGCATCACTCCCGGCCAGAGGAGGTGGCATCACTCCCATCACAGGGGAAGAGCGCCTGCCTTCCCAGGGCTTGGCCTCCTCATTATCCTTTCAAGGGCCCGGGGGCTCTCAGAACACCTCGCGGTGGAATTTCCAAGATTTCCCCTTAAAGTCTTCCGTTCATTCTCCGTAAGTGTGAATGTCTCCACAGCTGCAATCACAGGGTCCCGTGGAGCTGAGCTTTCCCAAACAAACCCCATTTTCCTCTGAATATCAAACACTTTGCACAGTAGTTCTCTGAGCCCCACGCCCCCCAGACAGGGAAAGCTGGGTGCCCTCGGACCTCTGGGCCCCTGGAAGCCCAGGCCTTGGAAATGGAGGACAGACAGACTGGGAGAGAGGTGGAGCCCTGGTGGGGACCTTGAACCACCTTCCTGGACGGGAACAGAGGCCACGCGTCTTGTTCCCGGGGCCCCTCGGATTTTGTTGTCCCTTCTCCACTGCAACTTTGCTTCAAAGGAGCTTCAGATATTTCCAGCAGATCTGTTTTCTTTAGCCCACCAACACTCTCTTCCAAAATCTAGCTATTTGTCTGTTTTGCAAGTCAGATTTTTTTTTAAGATTTTATTTATTTGACAGAGAGAGATCACAAGTAGGCAGAGAGGCAAGCAGAGAGAGAGAGAGAAAGAGAGAGAGAGAGGGAGGAGGAAGCAGGCTCCCTGCCCAGCAGAGAGCCCGATGCGGGACTCGATCCCAGGACCCTAAGATCATGACCTGAGCCGAAGGCAGAGGCTTAACCCACTGAGCCACCCAGGCAGCCCCAGATTTTTTTTTTTTTTTAAGGAGGATCCCTGCCCAGCGCAGAGCTCAATGTGGGGCCCAAGCTCACCACCCTGAGACCAAGAGTTGGATTCGCAACCCACGGAGCCACCCAGGTGCCCCAGATTATTTCACATCTAAAAGGATTTGTGATGTATCTAGCAGTATGGAGAAATAGGGCCCCAGACTGCTCCTGTTTCCTCATGGAAAGGGGAGGGTCCTGGGCAAGTATGGCCCCTTTGGAAGGATATGCAAAACGCAGTCTGCCACATTTGCTGTCTGGCCCACATCAGGCATTGATTTTACCTCCCTGGTCTCTGTGTGTTTAAATTTAGAATCACATTTTTAGACCCCTGACTCCTCTTCAAGTATTCTGTGCCAGGAACAAAGTGCAACCACCATCACCACCATCATCACCACCATCATCACCATCATCACCACCATCATCACCACCATCACCACCATCATCACCACCATCACCATCACCATCACCACCATCACCACCACCATCACCACCATCACCACCATCACCAGCATCATCATCTGTCACTTCACCCAACACGTATATAAAATACACACAGAGATTTTCTCTCTCTCTTTCTTCGGATTCATTTCTTTAACTCAATTCATTTAACTTAATTCAATTCTTTAATTCAATTCACTTAACTTAATTCATTTCTTTAACTACCTCTCCAGGTACAAATGCATGCAGCTGGTCAGAGCTGCTAAACGTGGTATGGGTGGCGGTGAGGTTGGAGCCTGCGTTAAGAATGTTCACGTTGCACGGAGCTGAAGAAGATGCGCTAGTGAGAGGGGCTCACGTGGTGTGACCCGGGCTCACAGCTAGTGGTACAAGGATGCTCGCGCCATTTGTTTCTGTGACAGCTGTCTGTTACTTGGCTGGGCCCGCATCCATTTCTCCTCCTCACACAACTGTTCTCCAAGCTTCCTTAAGGAGTCGCCTATTCTAAGTCTATTGATTGATGTGGGGGAGCCCCCACTCCCAGATTCAGAAATAGCCCGTGACTCATCTGGCCAGTGACCATATTTCCATGCTTCCAGTCCAAGGACTGGTTTGGAGCTGGACACATCGCCCAACACACAACAACGAAATTCAGTTCTTTGAATTTTGTTTTGTGGAAGACTGGCAAATGGTGTTTTTCCCCACGACGCTTGCACCCCTGTGGGACTCGGGTAAGGAGCCCATGGGGTTCACCTTCCCTGGTCGCCGAGGCCCAGCGGAGAATGAAGAACTCAGCAGAGAGAGGGGCCCTAGGAAGCATGTGAAGCCCTGAACCCAGCTGTGCCTGCATCCAGCTTCCAGACCAATGAGCCTGCTCTGTCTGCCACTCTCATCTGGGTTTCTGTCACTTGTAACCAGAACAGTCTTGGTGCGTTCATATTCATTTCCTTTCCTGGAAGATGTTTCTGGAAATGTCCCAGCCCTGCCTGGCCTCTTCAGGGCTCAGAGGTCACTATATCCTCTCAGCTTCAATTTCCTTCTCTAAGAAACGTCAGGTAAGTGCACCTACGTCCATGAGGAAACACTGTCCTCCAGCGGCCTCCTCAGCGCCTTCGGGCAGTGGGCACTCAGGGTGCGGTTCTGCCGTCCGCCCAGCCTCCCAGCTCTATGCCGGGTCCTCTGCTCGGGGTTCCTGGGCACCATGACGAGCATGTTCTCCCTACCCCAGTGTCCAGCTCACCCATCCAAGCACAACCATGCCCTCTGGGGACAGATTGCAAAGGGCATCTGTTCCTTGAGAGTTAAGGCCAGACCTCCTGACACAGCCTTAGAGGCAGGCACGACAGGAGTGCCCAAGGAACCACCCCAGCCCCTCTGCCCCCGGAGTCTTGCCAAGACCACCACAGCCATGGATGAGCAAGTCCCCCAGGCTCTTGCCGACTCCCAAGGACGTGGGTTTGGCAAGACATCTGTGCCCCATTCCACCTCCCGCCCCTTCTGCCGGGGAGCCTGACCACTCTCTTCCCTCAGCTCAAGTGACCAAGATACCCTCTCCACATGGCTTTGGCTTTTCCTGTTGCTTCAGAAGTGCTGGTCCCAGGTCCTCACTCACTAGCTGGGTGATCTTGGACAAGCATCAGATTTTCACATCTGCAACAGGGGCCTGAAAATCTAAGAGTGAAAACTTGAGAGAGGGAGAGAGAATTTGTCCTGCTTCGCACAGTCCACACACACTGGCCACAATGAGTGCGCTGACACGCACGTGTGCAGGACAAGGGCCCCCACACTGATCTCTTTCAGGTCTAGATCACTCCCGTGGCGAACAAGGCAGAGAGGGCAGTGATTTCGTAATAAAACTGATTCCCAAAGACCGACCCAATTGCAGACCCTGCAAATAATTAGAAACAGGAGGGAAAAGAGCCCGGATGTTCTGCCTCTTGCGTGGCTCCTCTTGCCACACGGTTACCCAGACCCCCAAACCCTGAGCTGCCTGCCATGTCTGAGTCCCCAAGCCAAGAACCACGGGCCCGCATCCTTCCACAGACCCCACAGGGACCCCTGCACGACCGCTCCCTCTTCCCTTCCTCCCTTGTCCGTGCTTCTCCCCAGGGCCCCAGCACTACACTCAGTCTCCCGGCAAGAGAGACGCTGGAGGGGATGAGGGGCATTGATTGAACAAGTGCCGCATGTTCCTTCCCAAACCGCTTGTCAAGTGGGTGAAGGCAAACGTCCTCTCTCCCTGCCAGTATTCGGGGCACAGCATTTCCCATGCCGAGGGTCCAAACGCTTCCTTCCTGGCCTCCCCCTCCCCACCCCACCCCCAGGGCCGGAGGGAAGAAGGAGGTGAGGCAGGAAGAGAAAAAAAACAAATAAACGGGAGAAGAATGTGAGTCTAAAGCAGGTTTGGGGCTTCGGAGCCTGCAATCTTCTTCCACACTGTCTCTCCCCCAGAGAAGGAGGAAGGATTGCGGCAAACAGCATGAAATCTGGCTTCCCCGGAGAGAGACGGTCTTCCTCTGGGTCTGTGGCCCTGCTGACAGGCGGTGATTAGATGGTGATCCTGAATGGGGCCAGGGAGCAGCCCAGGCTCAGTTTCTAAGCTCGCCTCCCCTCTCCAGACAGCCGTGAAGGTCCCAGACGGCGCCCAGATGGCGCCCGGACGGCGCCCACGCGCTGCTCCAACACCGCACTTGGAAATAGGGGACCTATCAGCTCACCGATGGGACGGCTTCCCTTTGCCACGTCTTAAATGTCTCCTTAAAAGCCTGCCCAGATGTTCCCAGAAACTGCTGCTTGCTCCTATCAAACAGATAAGCCTCCCAGGTGTGCAATGCTGCATGACCAGGGCTGTGTGGAGACGAGCTTGGGGCCCAGCCAGCTCACGTCCAGGGTGGAGAAGCGGCCAGGGCTTGTGGTCCAGCTCTGAGCGTCAGCCCAGCCTCTGGTAAGAGGCGAACCCATGATGTGTGCAGGTGAGCTGCAGAGCTAGGCAGAGCCCACCTTCTCCCCTCTTCCACCTGGACGCACAGCTGGACTACGTTTCCCAGACTCCCCAGCGCCAGGGTGTCGCCATGTGACCGAGTTCTCACCAAAAATGATGGGTTTCCCTTCCAGGACCAGACCTGATCCCCACTCTGTCCCAGCTCCGTCCCCAGCCCCGGCTGAGTGGAGAGGCTCGCTCTCGGGGCTGAGAAGAGAGACGGAGCCACAGGACTCAGACGGGCCTGTGTCAACCCTGCTCCTGCCAACCAACCAGCCCCTGATGACCTACATTGGACAGCAGCACGAGATTTTAATGCTGAAAGTAAACATTTTCTGTATTAAGCCCCGGAGATTTCATAGTTGTGGCTATCTGCACAGTGGGCCTCTTTTGCATTTGTTAATATAATGCCCTAAGTCAGTATCTGCTGGTTGGTCAGGACTTTATCGGTGGCAAATAATAGAAAACCCAGCATGAAGGGGCTTGAGCAGAATAAACAGGGTTTGTTAGCTCCTGTAACTGGGAATGGGGGGCAGGCTGGGTCCAGGCACGGCTTGTTCAGGGCTACAAAGCAGCCCAGGGAGCGAGTGTCTGTCTCAGTGTAGCCCTCCAGGCTGGCTCCGACTCAGCGAAGCTCCTGTCCACAGGGGCCAAGGGGGCGCCTGGCCACGTCCAGCGGGGGCCGTCCCCAGGGTTCCCCTTGTGTCTGGAGGGGTCGCACATCCAGGGGGACACGTGTTCCCACTGTCCCAGTTGAGGCGCACTGACCCCTCAGTGCAGGGTCACGGGGGGGGGGAAGTGCAGAGGAGCAGCTGAAGGCCAGTCCCTGGACAGTCATGGGGACGCCACTGCTGGTTCCCAGGGACCAGGGGGCACAGACGCAGTGGGAGGGACTGTGCAAGAATGACATGTGGGGTGTGGACACAGAACACAACCCTCCTCCTCTGGGCCCCTACGCTTTCGGGAAACGCTGGTGGCCTCCACGTCCACAATCATCCCCACCAGCTGACCCCGTGTGGCCTGCATCTGCCCTGAGATTTCTGTTCTGTACAGGGGACGGGGGACAAGAGCAAGGCGGGCCAGTGACAGCCGCTGGGAGCATGTCCGTGGGAGGGCCCGCTGCAGGAGGGAGCTAAGTGCTGAGACACCAGACCCCGGGGCTGGAGGACCCTCCCGTCCTGGACACTTACAGCACAGCCCCCCTCTGCCTGCCGGTTCGTAGCTTTTCTGGCACTCGAGGCCAGCGGACCATGAATGCTACAGGCTAGTTCCACAGACAGCATTTTTCCTTCTCTGCTGATCAGATTTCAGATTTATCTCATTAAGTTGTGACCCTACGTGACACAGACCCGTGCTGGGGAACAGACCCCCCCCAACAAGGGCGCGTGGGGCCAGGACTGTCCTGAAGGAGTCCCCGAAGTCTGGCCTTGAGATCCTGCCCAGGAGCCCCCCTTCCTCCCCAACACGCCCCAAACCTACCCCCAATATCGCTGGCAACTCCCCCGCTGCGGACAGCGGACGCACTGTCAGGCTCACGTGAATTTCCTCCATTGCATAGAAACGTAGCTTTGGAAATGGTGGCTGCTTTGGGGGTCTCTGACGCACAGTCACTACGTGAAAATAGAGTTGCATGCCGTGATCTGGTCTCCCCTCTTACCCGGACGCAGATGGAGCCCCCGCCCTCCCCTGTGCCACGCAGAGCCGCCACTGCCCAACGCTCAGGGACCTGCGTGGCCCGCTCACACCTTCACCCCCTTCAAGCAGGGGTGAGGACACCTGGCACAAGCACCAGCCCGCACCACGACTTCATGCCCACGAGGAGACAGAAATGCCAGTGACTTGTGTTTCGGGCCCTTCCCGCAGCCTCTGCTCGGCTCGGCAGTTTCCAGCTTCCGAGGGAGCCGGTGCAGCCCAGCCATCTGCAACGTTCTGACTCCGATCCGTTGCTGTTTACTTTCTAAAACTTTGCATTCCTGGGGCCCGAGATGGGGAGCAACTGTGTGTGGAAAATATGTGCTTCCTTTCATATGTTGCTGTGACACATGACAGCTTGCCTTCAGTCTTTTAAAAAACACAAACCAAAAAAAGAAGGAAAGAAGGGAAGAGGCGCCTTGCCAAGTGCTTTCCTCCTAGAGGAGAGACCCTGGGGATTCTGGAAGAACGGAAATTGTTCTGAAAAGTGAAGACGGCTGCTGGCAGGCGAGCTTTCCAGGGGCCCAGTTGGTGCAGAGGAAGGTCACATGCGAGCGCCGTTGAGAGGGGACAACATCACATTCGTACGGGGTCAGCAGGCCCCGGCCAGCAGGAAGCCCACGCAGATCCGGCTGGGCTGCTCTGAGATGTGGGGCCGGGGGAGGGGTGACAGAGGGAGAGTCCCTGGGAGTCATGAGAGGGGTCAGGGGGGTCTCAGCACCACGCTGACCCCCTCGGCCCACATCTGTCCATGCTCTTGGTGGTAAGTGGTGGTAACCCAGTTAGAATTCAGTTCTTAGAAGCCTTCATATTAACCCATGAAATCTGACTTTGTGGAATGGCAAGTGAGCCTCTGTTTGGGTCTCGCCAAGCCCCTCTCTCCAACCCACACCTTGACTTCCTTGTCTCCCTGGCTTCCCCATGCCAAGCTTCCAGACCTACACTCCATAAGGCTTGGTCTCTCTGGCCGTACTGCTCTAGACTGGCCCTCTCAGTCCCCCACCTGGCAACAGAACCCAAGGGTCCATGGCTATCAGATGAAGACTACATTCCCCAGACTGCCTTGCAGCAAGATGCAACCATGTGACACATCCTGGCCAATCAGCTGTGATGAGGTTGATTCCAGATGGCCAGTCCGATGTCCTCCCTTCCCAGGTGGAAAGCCATCCTTAGGACCACACAGGTGCGGAGGGAGAAAACACAGCCAAGAAAGGAAGTTGGACGTTGTGGGGCAGACCTCTCCCCATGAGAGATCTCGCTCAGGCCACAGCTGACCTGAGAAATGTCCTAGCCGAACACAGATGAGCCAGAAAAGAGTCCCCCCAGAGTCCGTCTCCCTAGGTCTGCGTCGCTTACAAAGTCTGCAGAAATGTAACCCTGTGACCACTTGATGAGTGTCTTTCCTTCCTGCTGGACTGGAAGGTCCCCGAAAACCCAACTGTACACCCCGCCCACCACCACATCTCCAGATACCGGTGTTTGTTGAATGAATGAAGGAGGGGTATGCGGGCAGACAGCCCACTCAGACGCTGGCGAAGCAGACTGGCTCTCTGTGGTTCCCTCCGCGGGGAGTGGTCCCGAAGCAAGGGATTCACCCGCAGGTCAGAGCCACCGTCGGAGCTGAGCGAAGTTTCTGTCGGTGGTCTTGACACTATACCAGGTACACAGTCATTTTTAATTCAACCCAACTGCCCATATGGAGGAGCCAGGAAGCTCGGCTTCAAGGAAGGATTCATCAGACAGGACATCTCTCGTGTCACCTAGGACAAAGCGGTTTAATTGTTTCCATTATCTGTGGGCTTTTATTATCCTGGCTATTGATCTTCCCTTTTAATGAAGCCCATAATTAAGCGACCAGGAGGCTTGCCTGGTCTTAATGAATACGCTCTCGGGCCAGCTCAGCCAGGGAGCCCCGGCAGCCGGGGCGGCCGGGGCGGCCGGGAAGGAGAATCACCATGTCCTTGCCGCTTCTGACCTCTGCTGGTCCTTGGCTGGCAGAGGGACGAAGGCGGAAGGAGCCCCTGGGGCTGCCCCAGGGACACTGTCATCAGGGGGCATTGGGAAGAAGTAGAACCATCCGGAAGGAGTAGAACAGAGAGGCAGGACAGGCTCCCCCAACCCGGCCCTGGTGTCCAGCGAGTGGAGGCTGGCTGCAGCTTCCAGACCCAGGTCACAGCAGTGACCGTCTCTCAGCTCGGGAATCCCATCTTCCCCTTGTTTCCGGCGACCCCTCACTCATGTGCCTGACCTCGTCCCTTGTGTAACAGACTTCTGCTCCTTTTGCCGATAAGAACCCAGGGAGTGTCCCTGTCATGACCGCAGACAGCTTTCCTCTGTGAGGTGGCTCCCGTCCTCAGTGTCCCCTTCTCTGCTCCCAGGGTGGAGTGACGACCAGGACAGGGGACACGACCCGGCCAGGCGAGGTCTGGTGTGATCATTGTCTCTGTAGCCTCTGTGGAGAGAGACGCTGAGGCTTCCAGGCCTGTGGAGGGAGCCAGCCCAGGAGAGGGCCCAGCTGAGAGCGGCAGAGAGAAGCCCCCCGACAGCATGGCTCCACGCCTGGAGAAAGCAGAGCCTGAAGCTCGGGCTGTCAGAAGAGTCAGGGGCCTGAGCCCTTTTGGGTCAGACCCAGTATGAGCTGAGCTGCTCTCAGGATAGAAACAGGGTTCATGGTGGCTGAGGTTTTTCCTGCCCCCCCAAAAGCGCAGCAGGCAGAGAGGTCCGTTCACAGGGCAGACCCAGCTCCAGAAGGGGGCGGAGGGCAGAGGTGATGCCGCTGCACGTGGACCCTGTACGGCCCCTGACACCCATGCCCAGCCAGTGGCCCTAGACTGTCCTTCGAAAGGACGACTAGGAGATGCCCTCCAGCCTCCCAGTGTGCCGGGCCTGGTGACAGGGCCAAGGCAGGGGCGCCCCAGCTGTGTCCGGAGCCTGCCTATTGCACAGGATGCCTCCCCCTCCCTGCTCTCTCCACATCTCATTCTAGGCTCTTAAAGCAGGTTGTCTATGCGCATTGCTAAAAAGCTTCCATGTCTGATAAATGGACCCAGAGGTGACTGTTCTCCCAGAACAGCCCCCACTCGTCCCCTCACCCAGGCCTCCATCCTGGAGGGCCTAGGTTCCATACATGTGCGGCCACATTCTCCCAACGAGGTGCCTTGGGCACACGCTGCCTGAAGCCATCCTCTCCTACCACCACCACCATCACCCCCCACCCCGCCCCGCCAGGCCTTGGGAGCCCACAAGCTTACTCCCTTCATAATCAGAGGCCAGGAGCAAGTCCTCCTATGAGAGGTGGCCTACCCCGAGCTGGCTTGTGCTGTCCAACTGCACAGAAAGCATCTCTTATTGCAAGTGGGACAGACCCCTCAGACAGACGTTCTGTCGCACAACATGTGGGTGGAGGCAGCCGCTGTGACGGGGAAGGCAGGACATTAGGCCAGATCACCCTGGGAACGGCTACAGTAGAACCCCCAAGTCTAGACCGCGGACACCCCCTGAGAGTGTCCCGCAGGATGCAGCCGGGAAACGCTGCCCCCCCACACACACCCCACGTTCTGCACTCGCTCCCCCACGCTCCCTGCGGAGGCTCCCTGTGGTAAGAGCTGGTGCATCAGTTTAGGATACTTCTGCAAATTGCAAGGCAAATACAGGATTCCTCCCCTCCTCGAATTATGGGCAATTACACCTGGACTAAGCGTAATAATTACAGACGAAGCGCTGTTGATGCAACTGTCAGGGACAATGTTTACTCAGCAAAGCCTGCCCTGCCTCTGAGGAGGAGGAGGCCGGCTGGAGCCGCAGAAGAGAACAATAAGATTGCACCCGAAATATTTCTGAGCCCCGCCTCTGCAGGAGAGAGATCAGGCTGTGACACCTTCTCTCTATCAGGGAGGGCTGGGCTGCTTCCTGGTGGGGTGCTGCAGGACGGGTGCCTGGGGGTGGGGGGACACTGTGCAGGAGGGAGGGGACCCCCACTGTGACTCCAGGCAGCACAGGGCAGAGGCTCTCCCCCCAGCCGGCAGACACAGACTCAATGCTGTCTCTGCTCCTGGGGGCCGCATGTCCCTGGGATGACCTGGTTCACACCTCCGTGTGCCAGTATCCTCTTTGGTGAAATGGGTTCAGTAACACCCCCTTCCTCGTGGGGCTTTGTAAACACGGAGTTGGTACGTGCATGAGACATGTGTAGGGCAGCGGAGCTCCTCCGCCATCCTGGCAGAGTCTTCCCTTTGTCCAGACACACCGGCTGTGCACAGCAGAGCAGAGCTGATCGTTGGTAACAATGTGTTAATACGGTTCCATCCATTGCAACAAAGATGCTACGCTAATGGGAGTTGTTAACTATAGGAGAACCTTTTGCGGGGGGGTGCATAGGGGAACTCTGTACCTTCTGCTCCATTTTCTGTAATCCTAAAACTGCTCTAAAAAAACCCAAATCTATTAATTTTTAAAATAAATCCAAAAATGTGAATTTCATTTACTCAGCGCAGTTCCTCCCACACTGGTCTCCCGACTTTGTCTCATGGCCCCTGCCAACCTGGCCCCTTTCAGTGGGTAGCTTGGTTCCATGCTCTGTCCCATCCCGGTATATATGGGCCAAAGGAGACGTCTCCTGGGGATATCTGGGAAGGCTGTTTTTTTTTTGTTTTGTTTTGTTTTTTGTTTTTCTCTGACTTAAGTGTAGTCTCTTCTTCCTGTTTGGAATATAGATGTAATGCATGGAGGTACAGCAGCCATTTTGTGCCCATGAAGTAAAAAAGACACATTAAAGATGATGGGGCAGGAAGTGAGTCTGAGGTCTCAGGTACCTCCTCAAGCAGTTGTTTGAACCTTGTGCTACCAATTTGCCCTCCTTGGCTTAACTTGCTATAGTCAGCTTTTTGTTAGATGCAGTTGAACATACCCCCAAATAATGTGTACTGCCTTTGGGGCTGGCCCCCTCAGGTCTACACGGCCTGGTACACAGCCAGATGCCCTTGTGCCCATGCCTTGGCCTCAGTGCCCCAGCCCCTGATCAGCAGCCAGGTCAGTGCCAAGGAACCCCCATGACTTGGGCTCTCAACCAAGTAGTGGGATTGCTGAGTAATCAAGACTCAACAAAAGAAAAAGATTTTCTGCAGCAGGAGCTCTCCAGAGCTGGGGCATGAGGGAGTACCAGAGCAGGTCCTCAGGACGGTTGTTAGTCCGTACAGGAAGGGAGGGAGCCACTCGTTCCAGCTGGACCTGGAAAGCCCCCTGCTCAGCCTGGAGATACTTGGCCAAGCACCTCTAGGCCATCCAGGAAGGCCCAAGACAGAGCTGGTGAGTGGGTCTGTGCCCAAGAGACATGTAGATGCACCAGGACGGGATGCAGAGGTGAGAGAGAGCCTTCTGTGGGCACCAGTGTGGCCGGGCCAGCTGCTAGACACACAGACCCACTTCTTAATTTGCTTAATTTCAACAAAAAGGAAGTCTTGCATTTCCTGGGAACATTTGTGCCTCCAAGACCCCCGGCTGGGCCCAGAAGCCTAGAAACATCATGGGCACAACCCCTCTCTCTTTCACAGAAGAAATGTCTTCTTTCAGGGCAGCTCATGGAGGGCCTGACCTTGAGGCTTTGAGCTCTGCAGAAATGACTTCAAGAAGCCATCCTTGAACTAGACTCGGAAGGTGCTGCCAGCAGGAAGGGTGTAGACATCCCACGTCCCTTGTGTAGCAGGGATCGGAGGAGAGGTCTCCCGAGGTCCCAAACAAGTGGCAGCTGAACGCTCCTGGCCCACCCCTGGCTGTGTGGAGAGGCTGTCAGGAAGGGAATTCCCATACTACATGAGCCTTTCCCGGAAAATGAGGAGGGAGCTCTCCCCAGCCCACCTGACCAGGCCAGCGCCATCTCAATGGTGACATGGACAAGATGACAAAACCATGTAGTTTCCCAGGTGATAAGCCCTAACTCTGGAGGAAACACTCTCCACTCCTGGACCCATCTGAATGCGCTCTGAAACCCAACGGAAAAGCAGCTAGAAGGATGAGGGATTAAAGGTCTCTCATCCATAACTGTGAAAGCAGCTGGCTGGGGGCGGGCTGAGGGGAGGCTGGGGAGCATTTCTCCAGGGACCTGCAGCCATCCCTGGGTGTCACCATCAGAAAGCCTCGGGGAGCCCCTCCTTTCCTCCTGCCCCTTCTCAAGAGCGCAGTCTCCCAGCAGCCCCTGGCGGTCTCTGCCTGAGCCCCATCAGCCAGGCTGGGTGATGACTGACAGCCGACCCCCGGACGGCTGACCCCCGGGGTGAGGGGACCCCCGTCATCGGCACAGCTGACCGCGTTGCAGGATCGGCTGCCCGGGACTGAGAATCAGCTGGGGGCTGGGGAGGGCTTCCTCCCTGAGCACAGTGCTGCTGCCTGAGCAGAATTGGGGTTTGGATCACCCTGGAGAATGTTGCCTGGCAACCAAGAGCGCCAGCCACTTTCTCGTTCACTGCCGTCCTCCCAGTTGGACGCGGCCTCAGAGGTGCGAGGGCAGGAGGGCAGGGCCCCGGGCAAGTCCAGGACGGCCCGGGGGCTGCATTGGGAGAGCCAGTGGCCACTCCCGAGATCGCCCTCCTGGGTGCCCAGGGCCAAGCCCATGCAGCCTGGGGCCATCACTCGTCACTCTGTCCCAAACAGCAGAATCTGCACAAGCTGCCTGAGCGGACCCCTGGGGAGGCTCCTGTCTTCCGGGCACGTGGGTCCTCCCGAGTCCCACCCTCCGCCACCGAGAAGAATGCGGCTGGGCCCCGGGTGCCGTCCAACGAGGGAGGGAGTCTTGCTTGTTTGCTCTGGTCTGCCTAGGTTACGTCAGGGTGTGGTGAGAGAAGTTTCCCTCAATAAATACCTGCTGGGCGGGTGCACGTACACGCACACACACGCCAAACATGCACACACGCACATATGTACACACACATGCGTGCACACACCAAACATGCACGCCCGTGCCCACACGCACACGCATCACACGTGCACACACACCAAACATGCACGCCTGTGCACACGTGCGCATGTACATCAATGGGCCAAATGTGCACTCGTACGCACATGCACACGTACGCATGTGTGCACATGCATGTGTACATCCCACTCACGCATACACGTGTGTGCATAGACACGCACATGTACATATACCAAATGCACAATCATACACACGCATGCACATACATCATACACACGAGCCCATACACACATGCACACGTACATTACACACACCAAACACACACACTTGTGCACACGCACACTCATACACACGTGCACCCCCACACTCACACATGTGCATGGGTACACCACATGTACGTGTATACACACATGCACATATACATCACACACGCACGTGTGCACGCACACATGCCACTAACACTTAGATCCAGACTCACAGAAGCAGCTAATTTGTGTTCCCAATTATCAATATAATTACATTTCTGAATCCATTAGCATGACTATTCTCAAACACATGACTCGCCGTGTGGCAAACAGAGAGGAGATTCATGATTGCAGATGAGCCAGCACTGAGCATTTTAATTCTTATTTTACTTGAAATTCAACCCCAAACAAGAACGGTGCCGCTGGACAGAATGCGTTTCCACGTTCAATTAAAAGAGAAGCGATCATTCTTAGCGGGACCCCTGAGGCGGTCAGCCTAGAGGCTCTGCGATGGAGCTGCGGGGAAGGACGAGGTCCTCGGGGGCCAGACCCTCAGGGAGAAATCTCAGAGGACGGGAAGTCGTGGCTGTCAGGCACAGCACGCGGGCACGTGGCCCCAGGGGCCAGACCCGTGGCAGGCCCAAAGTACAGCAGAGGTCAGAAAGCATTTCTGGTCTCAGGTGAGGTTGGGGGAGATGGGGGAGGAGACAACTGGTAGCCCCTGGGCTTTCAACACCATCCTATCAGCCGCAGGAACACAGAACTGGCCTTGAGGACGCCCCTAGAGCATCACCCCTAGTAGAAAGTCAGGACCACGTCCTGTGGCTTGCAGACTCGTGGCCACTGGCCATGAGGACACACCCCTGTGGGGCGTGAGGGCTGGGGTGGCTGGCTGGCAAGCCCGTGTGCTTTTTTCCCACTGCCCACTGCCCCCTTTCACTGGCCCCCAGGCTCCCCTAGGGCTTTGTGGGGGTGCAGGGACAGGAGGGCACGCCTGGCCAGAGTGAGCCTCCGAGCACGCAGACGGAGTGGTGCAGGGCCGTGTGCCCAGAGCCGCCAGCCCCGCCTGGGAGACAGCAGGACGAGAGCTATCCGGGAGGCTGGGGCCGCGCACATGGGCATCTCCTGCGGCCTCTGCAGACGCAGCACCCCCCGCATCCCCCCCGGGACCCCAGCCTCCTCCGGCCTCTCTCTCTGTGCTGTTCATCTTGTGTCTCGACCTGGCGAGGCCATGGTGCCCAGCGTTGCCTCAAAACCAGCGTAAATGTTGCAGCAGGGTACTTTCCAGGTGCGAGGAACCCTTTTAAATCATGGTAAAATAAGCATAATTTGAAAACTACCATTTTAGCTTACAATTTAAGTGGACAGCTCGGGGTACGAAGCACATTCACACCGTTGTCAGTCGCCGCCAGCGTCCACCCCCAGAACTTTCTCGTCTTCCCAAACTGACGCTCTGTCCCCACTAAACACGGGCCCGCCTGGCCCCTGGCCCCTACCATCCGCTCCGTCTCTAGGAGCCCGAGGGCTCTGGGGCCCCCTGGGAGGTGGGACCACGCAGCGTCTGGCGACGACCGGCTCATTGCCCTCAGCGTTGAGTCCCGGAGCTTTGTCCACACTGAGGGAGGTTTATGTTGCTGTTGTTGGGTTTTAGGAATTCTTTCTATATTCCGACGTCAATCCCTTACCAGATGAGTGATGAGCAGATATTTTCTCCCACCCTGGGGGCTTCCTCTTCACTCTCTCAAAGGTGTCCTCTGACGCCCAGAAGGGTTTTGTCTTCGGGAAGTGCAGTTGTGTGCTCTTTTCTGCTGTTTGGTGTCCTGGCAAATCCAATGTCACAAAGCTTTCCCCTGTGTTGTCTTCTCAGGATTTTATAGTTTTAAGTCTTACATTTAAGTCTTTGATCTAGGGGCACCTGGGTGGCTCAGTGGGTTGGGCCGCTGCCTTTGGCTCGGGTCGTGATCTCAGGGTCCTGGGATCGAGTCCCACGTCGGGCTCTCTGCTCAGCGGGGAGCCTGGTTCCCTCTCTCTCTCTCTCTCTCTCTCTCTCTCTGCCTGCCTCTCCGTCTACTTGTGATCTCTCTCTGTCAAATAAATAAAATCTTAAAAAAAAAAAATTTAAGTCTTTGATCTATTCAGGGCTAAGTTTTGTACATGACGCCTGGCACGGCCCCCACTTCTCTCCTTTGCGTGGAGAGACCCAGCTGCCCAGCACACCTTGTGGAAAAGACCGTCCGTCCCCAGTGGGATGGGATCGGCACCCTTGGCAGACACATTCTGACCACGAGGTGAGGATTTGTTTCTGGGCTCTCTATTCTATTCCACTGGCCTCTGTGTTGTCTTTAAGCACCATTTGGATTACTGTAGCTTTGCAGAAAGTTCTGAAATCAGTGTGAGGCACCCCAGCTTTGTTCTGCTGTTTCAAGAGTTTTGTTGCCCATTCAGGGTCCACGGGGGTTCCATAGGAATTGTAGAAGAGAGTTTTCTATTTTTGGAGGGAAAAGACTAACATTTCACTCAGTAGACTGCAAGTAAAGCAGGTTAGCCTCCAGAATGTGGGTGGGCCTCACCTGATTCGTTGAAGGCTGAAGGGTTGGGGGAAGGACTGAGGTCCCCAGTGGGGAGGGAATTGTGCCTACAGACTCAAGACGCAGCATCGGCTCTCCCCCAGGTCTCCGTCCTGCCTCCTTCCCTGCAGATCTAGGATTGGCACCTCCACAGCTATGCACACATGTCCTCTGGTCCTATTCCTCCGGTGGACCCCAACGAATGCACCCATAGACCCAACCATGGGTGAGGTGTGCGGTGTGTGCTGGGAGCACCAGGAGGCTGTTGGTGGGTTTGCTGTGGGGAGACTCTGATTTCCCCAGTGCCTGCTCTGGCTGCTGCCTGGAGGAGGAGGGAGGGGGAAGAGGGAGAGGGAGAGAGTGAGGGAAGTAAGGAGGGAAAGGAAGAGGGGGAAAGAGGGAGGGAGGGGGAGGAGGGAGGGAGAGAGAGTGGAGATGAGGGAGGGGGAGAGAGCGAGGGAGGTGAGGGAGGACGGGAGGAAGTGGGTAGAGAGGAGGGAGGAGAAGGACAGGGAGGGGGGAGAGGGGGAGAGAGTAGGGAGGTGAAGGAGGGGGACGTGGGAGGAGGGAGAGGGAGAAAGTGGGGAGGTTAAGGAGAGGGAGGAGAGGGGAGAGAATGAAGGTGGAGGAGGGAGGAGGACAGTGGCAGGAGTCTGTGCAGGGTGGGAGAGAGGCGGGAGGGCAGGACAAGAAGGAAGCACAGCCCCAGTGGAGCAGGCCATCTCGGCAGGAGAAGAGAACACGCAGCGCTTTGAGGAAACGGGGCGTCACTGAGGGAGGCAGGCACCCAGGGTGTCTGCCGGCGTCCCCAGCACCGACCTCGCTCTGGAGCCGATAGCCAGCAGAAGGGGTGGGACCCGCAAGCCCACAGCCGCCGGCTCCTCCGACAATTTTCCGTGTCACGGCTGGGGCCCTGGGCCCCTGGTTCTCTGTAGGGGTGAAACCCAACTCGCCATGTGGCCCCATACCCTGGGGGTGGCTGACCTGTGGGACCAGCAGTGTGTGGTGTCCTCCCCCATCTCCCACATCCTGCATGACCCCTCCTTGGCGGGGGGTTGGTGACAGCTCCAGGTGTGTGGGGCCTAAGGAATCCCCCATCCCCCCAATCGCCCCAAGTTGCGGCAGTTCCGGCCCCATCCAGCTTTCCAGGCCCACCAGCAGCCGAGTGGCAACCCCATGAGACCCCAAGCCGGGGCCCCTGCCATGCCTCTCCTGAAGTCCCAGCCCCAAAACTGTGTGAGGGAGTAACCGCCCATGGAGCCGGCTGCCGGGTCGGGGTGCCCATTACCCTCGTGTTCACCACCCTCGGTGAAAATAGCTCCTTGGTCAGAGGGGCCCCGGAGCATGGTGGCTTGTGCCCCCCACGTCACAGTCTGGGGGACAAGACTTTCCTTTTCCATCTGTGGTCCATCGTGGGCTGGACTGTGTCCCCTCAAAACTCACCAGTTGCCGTCCTAGCCCCCGGCCCCTTAGAGGGTTCCTGCAGGTGAGGTTAGTTCTGATGAGGTCATGCTGGGGAAGGGGGGACCCAATCTGACTGTATCCTTATCAAGGGGGACATTGGGACACAGAGACACAGGGAGAAGGCCGTGTGACCGTGAGGGGTGCTGCGGCCGGCTGGCCACCAGCAGGTGCCAGGGCAGCCGGAAGGACCTTCCCCCAGAGCACAGCCGCGAGGGGACACCCGGACTTCAGGCTTTTGAGCTCTGGAACTGTAGGGCAGTGTGTGCCTGTGGGTTAAGCCCCAGCTCCGTGGGCCTTGTCACCGCAGCCCCCACAGCCCGGACCAGCGAGTGGTCGGATTACATCTTTCCAGGATGCTCACCATGGTGTTCTCGCTGATGCGGGAGATGGTATTACCACCACAGGGATTTGCTGGCGCTGCCGGTGAGGCCCTGTGCTGGCAGCCACAGCCAGGGTCCCACTTGGGACAAAGGTGTGAGTGGAAGCTTCTGGAGCCTGGGAGTGGCAGAGCCCATGCCCGTCGCTGCGCGGCCCCCGGTGGCCCGGTCAGGACTCACTGCTCAGCCTGTGTCCAGGAGGGAAAGCCAGAAGGGACCCGTATTGGAATAACCTGACCTTGTTGGAAGCCACTGACATGGGGGGGCAGCTCTGTGTGGGGACGCCTGGCCTCGGTGACCTGTGCACCAAAGCCTCTGGGACAGGGAAACGTGTGACAGTGAGACAATGGGGCACCCATTTCCACGAGGGAACACTCTCAGGTCACTACCATGAGGGAGAGAAATACAACGTGTGGGACACGTTGCACGCGGCAGACTCGAGGAGCACAGTTGTTCCAGAAGCCCAACAGCAGGGACGTCCGCCGGGCAGCAGCCTGGGGGCCGCACTCGTGCACGCCTCTGCCTCCCAGCATTTCTCCCATAAACGCAATCTCCCAACACGATCAGGACAAAGGATGCTCGACTTGTACACACCTCCAAACACAGAGAATAATAGACATGTCACGAGGGGCACACCTCCCGCACACGCCTACGCTGAGCCTCCCCGTCCCACGCCCTGCCCCCAACAGTCCCCGGTGCACACGCTCGCTCTGGCCCAGCGCAGTGAGGGCTGCGGTCAGGACAGATGAAGCTCATCTCTCTTTCCAGACAATGCGTTTAAGAGCCTCCTAAAATCCACTAACTTCCAGGCTGAAAATCACTGAAATCAAATGAGTTTTTACAACGATAAAAACCCAAGATCATGTCTCCGTCTGGGAGAGGGCAGACCCGAGTGGCGGTCCCCGTCCTGCGGGAGGCCGAGCAATGGAGGGGCCGGAGCCGCGCCTTTTCTCCGGAGCCCGGCGCTGTGTCCACAGCCCATGCAGGATGCGCCCAGAGGCACCTCCCGCTGGCTGGTGCCGTGACCCGAGCCCCTGAGTTCCCTCCCGCAGATCCTGGCCTCCCTGAGCTCCCCGTGCGTGCACACGCCGACACTCCCCGTGGAGTGGGTGGGAGCCCTCCCGGGTGGCGGGGGAGGAGGTTCTCCATGGCTGTCTGCAGAGGGCAAAGTGCACGGACCACATCTGCAGCCGGACGCCTCCGTGTTCCCAATCCTCTCCGTGCCCCCGCCACCGGCCTCGCGGGGTGGCCTCCAGGCTTTTCATCTGCCTCAGGGACTCAGCCATCTTCTGCCAAGCATGCTTTGTTACAAGTTACCCCCAAAACTCAGCGGTTGTCAGCAAGTGTCCCCCAGCCCAGCAGCACTGACGCGGGCCGAATGAATAGGGCTCAGGCCGCGTGCCTCGCTCGGGTCAGAGTGACAGATCAGGGGTCTGCTGTCGGGTTTAATCCTCATCAGAGGGCTCCAGGGCCACCGGTGCCCCTTCCTTCCCCCTTCCCTGGGGAGGGGCAGTTAGGGATGACCTATAGTCTTCCCCAGCCTCCTCCCCTGTCCCAGCCCCGTCTCCTAGTTCTCGGCCTCTACCCCCTACCCCAGCTCTGGTTGTGAATTTGTGCAAAGCAGAGACAGGCGTCCTGGTCCCGTCTGAGAGCGGCCGCTGCTTCTTCCAGACGCCTCGGGCTATGCCCGAGCTGTGCCCGGGGGCTGGGGACCGAATGATGTGGACAAATTATATGTGCTCCAAGAGACAAAGGGACAGCAGTTATTGGCTGTAATAGGTCGGGAGCAACACCCTCCAGGTGAGTATTGCCATTTTGATACTACAATAAATGATTTTAGTGGGAGCCTGCTTCCCTTCCTCCTCTCTCTGCCTGCCTCTCTGCCTGCTTGTGATCTGTTTAATAAATAAATAAAATCTTTTAAAATAATAATTAATTACTTAATTAATTAATGATTTTACCGAGAAAAACTGGTGAGTTAGCGAAGTCCTACATGTGCTCTTAAACATCTCATCTCCAGGGGAGCAAACCCTGGGGTCTTTGTATTTTTCCCTCCTTCCAGCAGAAGGATGAGGCTGGCGGCCCCAGGAGAGGCGGGAGGGTTGGAGGGAAGGAGGGAGGTTCCGGGCCTCCCAGGGAAACTCTCAGGAGACCCTGAGAGGCTGCAAGCCCGACGGAGGGATGCTGGGCCCGGGGTGGGGCTCAGACTGGGCCCCCCAGGCCAGCAGTGCGGGTGACCCTGTGAACTGCCTTTAGCGGCACTCATCGCTGTGCAGAACAGAGCCCAGGTTTTGCAAGAAGCGGCAGCGTCTGAAATACGCACCCATCATCCTCGAGCACAGCCGCCCTCAAAAGTGCGAGTCCCAGGGTGACCCCAGGGGGAGGAGGCAGCAAGTCTGTCCCTGGTCCCAGGGGCAGAGTAAGGAATCCCTCACATCACAGCAGAGACAAGAAAGTGACCACAAACACTAATCCATCCTGGCCAGGGTACCCCCAACACCCACCCAGGGAGACCCCAAGAGACAGCGCGACCGTGCGGCGGACACGGCCCGGGGAGAACCGACTTCCAGGACTGAAGGAAGCTCTAGTAACTTTTCACAGTAAAGTGATCGTGGTATGAATTCAACAAGAAACGCGTAAAGCAAGACGATGAAATTGCCAAGTGATCCGAGAGGCGGGAGGGCAGATTGGAGAGACTCACACGGGACGGTCTAAGAAACAACCCAGAGCAGAAGGAAGGCAGGGACGCCCCCCCAAAGAGGGACGTTTTCTGACTCCGTGCCCTCCTCTATTCCTAACCAGCCCCACCATCCTTACAGGACTGACGGGGGTGCCCCGCAGAGTGTCGGGAGACAGAATTAAAAAACACGACTTCGAGTTCCCACCCCCGGGGGTCTTGGCCACCTACGCAGGCGTTACATCTTTCCACATCCTTCCTCGCGCAGATCGGTGTGTGTGCGTATATACACACGTTTTTGCACAAACTGAGACCATACTGTACATTTTTGTCCACTACCTGCCTGCGTCAGTCGGTGGTTTTCCTCTTCCCATTTCACTGCGTTTTGCCGCATTTCATCCCCAGACCAAGTCCACGTTTCCTGAGCCGCCCTGGAGTCGCCCCGCGTTGCCGCCCGTTGAAACCATGTCTGGGGCCCGGGTGCATCAGGGGTCAAGTCCCTCGAGGGTCCTCGGACCAGGCAGGGTCCCCGTCTGACCAGCATGACCACAGGGGCCCGGCCGGTTGTGTGTGGTCACCCGCGTCCCCTGCATGTCTGGGAGCCACGCCAGAGGCCTCGCGTGCTCAGGGTGGAGTCTGAGGGGTTCACACGACGGACACTGTATGTGCGGGGGTCCCAGGGAGCGCCCTGGGTTCAGGCAGTGACCATCTGATCTCTCCGCTGGCCTTGTGTCTTCAAGGTCACACCCACAAGGGTATCTTCGCAGCCTCCTCAGGGGACGAGACGAACCCGTGGCTCCTCGTCCACCATTCTCTGAACTGTCTCAACAGCACTTTCTAGTCCTGGATTGGAATGGTCACTTTGTGAACGTGCGCTAAGTTGTATTTGTCTAATCCTCTCGTTTCCGTATGTATGCCACTGAACGTCAAGGTTTTGCCACCGAAGGAAGAAACAAAGCAAAGCACAGATGAACAAGATGAGAGAGAAGCTGATCAACGCGGGAGATGCATGGGACAGTCCAGCTCGAGGAACCCCCATCTCCCCGAGGACCCCAGTTCCACGACCGAGACACGTAATGCCTTCAACGGTAGAACTCGAGAAATTTCCCTGAAATAGTGACAATCAACCGCATCGGGCTGGCAGATCTAATGATGGGGTTGTTTCCCAGGAAATTCTGATAAGAAATACCCAACTCTGTGACCAATCTTAGTTAACCCTTTAACACCAAGAGCGTCTAGAGAGGACGGCTTTAGGGAGCTCAGAAGAAATCATCTGCAAGACTGGCCTCAGCGGAGGCCATCAAAGGTTAGCGTGTGGGTGCGGGGAGGGTAAGGGGGAGGCCGGGCAGAGGGGGTGGGACCCCCAGCAGCTCCCCGCTGGGACACGTGCTCCCCCACCCCCAGGACGGAGGTGGAGGCAGGAGGTCCCCCGCTGAAGAACTCGGGACCCACGAGTCCTTCCTGAGAAAGGAGACTCTGCCAGCAAGCAACCCAGAATGGACTCCAAATCCAGGGACAAAGGAGCCCTGGCGAGCGTGGTGAGCCCTGGGTCCACGGGAAAATGTGTTCGCTTCCATGCAATCCTGGAACAGCCCCCAGAACGGACCACCGATGTTGTAAAGTGGGACCACATTAAACAAGGGTGCAGC
Source organism: Lontra canadensis (assembly GCF_010015895.1). Lineage (NCBI taxonomy): Eukaryota > Metazoa > Chordata > Mammalia > Carnivora > Mustelidae > Lontra > Lontra canadensis. The sequence continues at coordinate 120,426 of NW_022631214.1, forward strand.
CAACCGAAGCCAGAGGGGGGAGAAGACGCAGAGCGAGCAGACTGATGAAAGGGGGGGCTGGGTTTCTCCTTTTCCACGCCCTCTCGGGGCCCCTCCTCACGCTCGGCAGCCCGGAAGCTCTCCTCACCCCGGGGATGGCTCCGCGGGTCATCATGTGGGCATCGTTGACTGACCGGTGGCCGCTGGGCAGGAATTCCGTCGGCAGCCCCGAATCCCGGGGTCTGTTCCCTCCCTCCAGCCCATCCCGAGGCCCCGCCCCGGCGCCGTGTGGTAGGAAAGGGGCAGAGACTGAATATATGTATTTCTCATTATGTCACAACCAAGTGTTCGTATTTTACAGCCACATCTGAAATTAAGCCAGGCATTCTAAAACCTTCTACTGTTCTTCATAAGCTTTTTAAAATGACATTTAGAAAGCTCTTTCAAGAAATGAGGGTTAACAGAAAGATATTTGTGTTTCAAAAATGTCTTTCATCCTTTGTCGTCTCAAGTTTAGGCGGATGGGACGGGCTCTCCTGCTGAAGAGTTTCTCAGCTCGGCCACTGCTGTGCTCTGGGCGTCCACCTGCACGCACCTGCCCACCTGTGCACCTGCGACACCTGCCCACCTGTGCACCTGCAGCAGCTGACCACCTGCGCACCTGCCCACCTGCACACCTGTGGCTGCCCACCTGTGCACCTGAGACACCTGCCCACCTGTGCACCTGCAGCAGCTGACCACCTGCGCACCTGCCCACCTGTCCACCTGTGCACCTGCAGCAGCTGACCACCTGCGCACCTGCCCACCTGCACACCTGTGGCTGCCCACCTGCGCACCTGTGCACCTGTCCACATGCGCACCCGCTCACCTGTGCACCTGTGGCACCTGCCCACCTGCAGCACCTGCCCACCTGCGCACCTGTCCATATGGGCACCTGCCCACCTATCCACCTGCACACCTGCCAACCTGCCCACCTGCAGGGCGTCACCAAGCATGAACAACAGACATTCTGGGAAAGGCGCCTGCAGTACGTTTCTATCTGTGGACTTTCCCAGTTACGTTGTTTGTAATGAGAATGGCTTCTTTCACAGAAACCGGAGTACTTTCCTCCCAACGTAGATTGTGGCGGCACGGGAAGTGGATGTGCCGGAGCTGGGCAGTTAACACCAGGTCAGAAACCACATAAGGATGTTCCTGCTCTTCTGCATCCCCTAACCCTGCCCTAACCATAACCCTGACCCCAACCCCAACCACAACAGCTGTTCTTTTCATCTGCCTCTGGATGGATCCACCCCAACCCAGGAATCACCCTCCGCAGACAGGGCATCGGAGGCCAGCTGCCCTTGGGGTGCAGGGCAAGGGAACTGGGGGCTCCACTGACCTCTGCCTGGCTAGCGGTCAAGAGGGGAGGCCCATCAGCATGGCTGCAAACGCCCTGCAGGGGGACTGAGCGTAGGAGAGGGGGCAAAGGGAAGGAGAACTTAAGGTTTCAGCCACCGCAGGCACAGGCCCTAATCTGGGAGGAGGTCAGGGTGATAAGAGCACTCCCGCCGTCCCCAGACATGGAGCTCGACACCCCCAGGTGAGTGGGGTCTCCTCATGCTCAGCCCCAAAGGCGACTTGAACCTTTTACTCCCAACGAGGCTATGTGTCCATGTGTCCTCTCTCCCTCCTCCTTCCTTCCTCCCTCCGCACCGCCCGTGGCTGCCACTGGGCTCAAACAGGAGGGGTCATGCACCCCTCAGTAGGGAAGGATCCCTGTACCCCCAGCGGGGAGGGGTCACACCCCCCACCCCCTACAGGAGAAGGTGGCAGCGGCCCACGGGTCAGAGCGTCATTTATAAGCAAACCTGCAGAGATGGGCTTCCCAAAACCACGGGAGGAACAGGCGCGGGTGCCGACCACCTCTAGGCGTCCTTCCCGAAGTCCGAGGACGAGCTGGGAAGGGCAGCCAGGAGCGCCGACCCCCTCCCCCAGGGCCCCGCCAGGAAGCAGACCTGCTCAGGTTCGGTGAGAAGGAGGTTTCAGGTTTGCAGCTGGCTGGGTGGCCCCAGCTGGAGCGCTTCCACGGCCCCCGCCCTGTGCCCCTGGAGCCAGGTGCCACCCCAGCTATGGCTTCATAACACACGTGTGAGAACAATTGGCAATCGGGCAATGGCTCTCTGTCCACAAGTCGAGATTCGATTACTTTTTTATCACTAAATTAAATTCCTTCTCTTGCCTGTCTCCTGACATTAAATCTCTTTAAATCTTAATAGACTGCAGCTTCTCCCCACAGCTCAGGCCACCGATAAGGCGTGCGGGGCTCTAGGGTCCCGTGGCCAGGAGACCGGGAGGGAGGCGGGTGAGCCAGGGAGAGATGAGGTGCCCGGGCTCTGGGAGGCTGGGAGGCTCTGAGGGGCTTCGAGCTCCTCACACCCAAATGAGTCTTGGTGTCTCAGAACACAAGCTAGGGCAAGCTAGGACACCACAGAAACGGCCAGGGGCCCCCAGACCTGCCCCCACCTGCCCTCACCTGGCCTCACCTGGCTTCACCCACCCTCCCCTGCCCTCGCCTGCCCTCACCTGGCCGCTCCCATGCGTGGGACATCTGGAGCTCCCTGCAGGCATCAGAGACTCTGCGGAAACCCCCCTGGAGGTTTGACGTGTTTACTCTGACAAGCGACAGGGGTCGGGCTCATTCTCAGCGCTTGGCTGCCGAAACTTGCTGCGAACCGAGGGTAGGTCTTGCCCAAGGTGCCTTGGCACTCACGCCCGCCCTGACTCTGCATGTGCACAGCTGCCTGGGAACCGCGTTCTTGCGCTGGGACTGGGCACATCGGAAAGCGTGTCGGGGGCAAAGCTGCCGCAGCCTCGAAAAGTAGGCTCACAGGGGCCGAGTTGCTCTGCGGAAGGCGGGGGGACATCTTAGCCTCTTCCGGTGGGGGCGGCACGCACACCCCTCGCTGCTGAGCCTCCGCTTCCCGTGGGGGCATCCGCCGGAGCACCCCAGCACCATCCACATTGGCTGCACTGGCCCCATGGCGCGCCCAGCCCTGGGGTGGGAAGAACCCAGAGGCCGGACCCAGACGGGACTCAGAGAAGCCGGGAGAGGCACGCCGGCGAGACGTCAGAGGGCAGCACGCGGTCTGTGCTACGACGGCCAGAATCAGAACAGGCCGCCAAACTCCCACGTTGGTCCCTCACTGCCCAGGGGCTGGGGCCCGGGGGAGGGGAGGGGTCATGAAGGTGGAGCCCCAGGACAGAGCGCTCCAGAGAAGACACCATCCGTGTCCGTGAGCCAGGATGCAAACCCCGCCAGACGCCCCGCCTGCAGGCAGTGAGCTCTGGCCTCCAGGACTTGCGGAAACACCCGTTGTTCCAGCCCTGGGCTGTGGGGTTTGTGGCCACAGAATGAGCCAACATGGTCAGAGACCATCTGAAGGTCTCAGGGGACAGATGGGTACCTCAGGACAGGGCTGGGCCCTGTGCGCTCATGGCCCAGAGGGAATCCGTGCATCGGGATCCATGTGGAGGGCGCCGGGCTGTCCGCGTGGGGTACCTGCCAGCTGATCTCCATGAGGAGCCCCGAGGCCGTGACCGGAGCCTCTTCAGGGGGACCTTGGTCGTGAGCCACAAAGGGTGTGACCGCCAAGGACCCGGGGATCTGATCATGGTTGGCACCCGTCTTGGGTCCCAAGAATGCTGTCCTCCTTCGGTGGCCTCCCTGAGGCCAAACGCACCTGAGAAGACAGGGCTCGTTGTGCTCAAAATGCAAACGGTGGGTTAATAAATTATGCCCGTGTTTCATCCATAGCTCGGGACCTGATGGACACCCACGCGTCCCGGGTACAACCACGTGTTTGTGCGCCCCTTCTGTGTCCTACGGCATCCTTAGGGCAGGACAGGGTGTCATTCACCCCTGTGGCTCCCAAGTTGAGTGCAGTCGGGTCAGATGCAGCAGACTTCCTGAGCCGCCAGGGGTCTGGCTGCATGCCGAGCTCCAAGCCCGAGACACAAAGGTGCGGCCAGCACGGTTCATCTCCTCAGAGATTCTGCAAGGAATGACTGCACCGGAGGCCTTGGAACATAAAGAGGCTGTTTTCTCAGTTCTGGGGCCACGAGTCTGAGATCCAGGCTGGGCCATGGTCCCTCCAGAGCCTCCAGGGGAGGGGTCCTTGCTGCCTCTCCCACCACTGGGGGCTCCAGGCGTCCTGGACTTGTGTCCACGTCCCTCCCACCTCTGCTTCTGTCCCCACATGGCTTCTCCCCGGCATGTCTGCGTCTCTCCCAGGAACACCAGGTGTTAGAGCTAGGGGCATCCTCATCTCACCACCATTAACAAGGTCATATCTGCAAAGACCTTATCTCCATATAAGACCACATCCCCAGGTACTCAGGGCTAGGGCTCAGATGTGTTTTTTGGGGTACACAGTTCAACCCACTGCATCGACCCTCGGTTTAGTGTGACCATACTTGACCTATCACACCCAGGGAACTCCTGGCCACCCCCACGTCATGGACAGGAACAGGAGAACCTGGACTCGGTAGGGAGGAGGTGCCCGCCCCAACCCCACCCACAGGGCGATGGTGCCTAGCCGTCCGGAAGACTCACGACGGTAGCACCCCCCACCCTATCCCGTGTGGCCAGGCTTAGTCGGAGATGCCCTACTGCGTGCAGACACTCCCCGGCAAGGCTGGTGCCCTCAGCACGCATCTTCCGGGGAAGGCGGAGCACGGTGACCGTCACTCTCCACAGGACACTGATGGTCACCCACAACCTGCTGCTCCAGGTTCAAGACCAGAACACTATCTACCCGGGATGGTGCAAACCGCCACACCTCCCCTTCCAGCCACACCGGGCTCCCTGGGACGGACACGCCCACCATCATCAACAACCAGAAAACCGGACAAGACTGCTATCTCCAGACCTCAGGCCGCAGGCGCTGAGCCCGCAGCCAGGGTAGCTCCCTCCACGCACTGCTGTCTCCCTGCACTGAGAGGACGGAGAGCCGAGGTCACGGAGGCGGAATGTGCAAGGTGAGTGTCCGAGAGGAGGACTGTGTGCTCCGGAAAGCTTCACAGGGTCCCCCCAAGTCAGACTGGGGCCAGAGATGTGAGTGTCCACCGGGGAGAGCGGCCAGCGAGTCAGAAGCCCAGCGCAGCCACGTGACGCCAGAAGGCCACCATGTCCAGCATCCAATCCCATGGGAGTCGACTCACGAAGAAGCAGGAACCTCGGAGAAAGACCAGCGGATAGAGGCTTGTCCCTGGGCAGCGTGGCTGTTGCTGGTGTCGCGGGCCCTGGGCCGAGGCCCCGCCCGAGGCGGCTGTGGGCGTGGGGCTGAGCTGATGCGGCGGACAGCAACGCTGCGGTTTCAGGTGGCCCGGAGATGGGGCGCGCGGTCTCCCGGCGACTCTGAATCCCCCCGCCGGGCCACCTCCTGTGGTAGCAGCAGCTCTGGCCTCGGGACCCCAGGCCTGGGAAGAGCTGAAACGTTGGGAAGGGACCGGCATGGCTCTCAGGAACAAATGAGGGCCAGCTTCTTTCCGAGCTCAGACGTCCGAGCTCTCCTCTCCCCCGGGCCCCGCGGGCGGGCTTGCACGCTTGACATCGCACGAAGCGTGCAGGCGCAGCCGGCCGTGGCTTGTGCCTTTGGGGCCCCGTCCCCGCGGGTGGGTAGGAAGCAGTCCACACTAAGACAAGCCGTGACTTGTTTTGTTCTCAGAGCAGCTGGTTGCTGAGGCCCCAGAGCCTGGCATGTTTGCTTCGGTTTGAGGCAGTAAGAGTGTGCCTCTCACTCGGGTAGAGCCCGGCCTGGACGCTCCCCGTTAGGCGGCCTCTTGGGCATTTACCCTCTCACAACCCAGAGGCCCGAGGCCCCAGATCCTCCTGAGGCTGTAGGGGACACCGTCCCAGCCCCACAGAGTTCCTGCTGTCGCTCCCTGGCCTGCCCCCATGTCCCTCCCCTCTCCACGTGCCCTTCTCCCTGAGCACCCTCCAGGCCCTCGACCTCCTCTTCTTCTAAACCACCGGTCATTGGATCAGTGCCCCCTACTCCCAGACCACGAAGACCTCACCTGACCTGCTCACGCCTGCCAAGATCTGTTCCCACCTGACGTCAGCTTCACGGAAGGTCAGGACTTGAACTCGTCTCTACAGTGGATTTACTTCTACCCAGCTGTTATGGCCTGAACTTTTGTGCTTCCCCAAAACTCGTGTGTTCACACTGACCCCCCAGGATGTCGGGAGACAGGGCCTCAGGGGCGATGAAGCTGTGGGCGTGGAGCCCTGAGAGGGGACCGGTGTCCCTATAACGGAGGCTCCGCGGAGCCCCGGCCCCTTCCACGCCGCGTGGACGCAGCGAGGAGGCCGGCGATGTCCTGGAAGACGGCTCCCAGCAGACCGCAACCGTGCCAGGTCCCAACCCAGATCTCCCGCTCCGAGCTGCGAGAAAGACATGTGCTGTTTCCCAGCCGGTCTGCAGCCTCTGTTACCACAATCCGACCACACTCGGACCCGGTACAGGCTTTCTCGGGAAGGGAGGCTCGGAGGACCCGACTGTGCCCCGCCAAGGTCACCCCAGAAGGTGGCTGTGCTCGGAGAGGGGGCCCTTCCAGAGGTGAACAAGGGGGTCAGCCATCACCCACTCTGACTGCTGTCCTTGACACATATTTTCTTCCTTCTCCCCGGTGTTTCCACTCAGTGCCTACGGTTTAGCATCTTCCAACAAAGTAGGTCAGGAACAAAGCGGCTCTTCCGGAAGACGGCAAAAGCCTCGGAGTCCGCAAGCTTCCGTGACAGCCCTGGGCGTGCTCAGCCCCAGGGGCACAGCCCCATGTGTGACCAGAGAAGATCCTGGGGACTGGGTGCCCCCCACCCTGCTGCTCAGGGCCCTACATGACTCCACGAGCAAGGACGCGGGGCGCACAAATGCCAGTCCGGAGGCGAGGGACAGCGGGTCAGCGTCACTGCATGCATGGTGGGTGGAAATCTGAGTCTGCGGGGGCTGGGGGGCAAAGCTTCCAGGAGGAGTTGATGATTGAGCTGCGACTGGGGAGTGGAGCAAGGTCAGCTCCATGGTGTGGGATGGGGGTCGGGGAGGATGGAACGTTCCCGAAGGCACATGCCAGGCCGTGTGTGGTGGGAGGAGCCAGGCGGAGAGGCTGGCAGAGCCCCGGGGATGCCCCGCATTTAGAAGTCAGGGAGACAAGGACCGGCTGGGAAGAGCGGAGGTCAGAAGGGGAGTCACAGGCGTTGAGGCTCCCGCGTCTGAAGGAAGCCACGCCCCTGCCACCGGAGCAGGAAGATGGCGTCACAGCGTCACACTGGGGGCCACGGGGGCCACAGAGGCAGGAAGTGAGGTGTCTCACGTGGGACAGCCAGCACACGGCGTGTCCTCCGGACCCTGACAGGGCAGGAGGAAGGAGGGAGACCCAGCAGGGCCCCCCAGACCAGGCAATGGAGGGTTCACCCGGGATCCGTGAACCGTGCTGACCACGGGAGAGAACATGGCATTTCCCATGGTGCCCGTGGCCCTCCTGGCAAATAGAACCCCAATTTTGTCCAGGACAGGGAGGGCAGTGGGCAGCCCCGCAGCACAAAGTGGGAACTCTCCCTGGCCATAGTCAGGGGCCCTGAGAGGAGCCTCAGCTGGACAACTCCCAGGGGACCCACGTGGGACATGGCAGGGGCTCCGGCTGACCCTGACAGTGAGGTAGGTGCAGGGCTAGCCTGGGATGGGGGGATGAGGTGCAGAGTTAGCCTGGGATGGGGAATGGGGGTGAGGTGCGGAGCTAGCTTGGTATGGGGGAGGGGTGCAGAGCTAGCCTGGGATGGGGGATGGGGTGGGTGCAGAGTTAGCCCTCTTGCGTGGTGAACCCCTCGGCCTACAGACCCTAGAACCTCCTCCCGCGTCTGAGGGCAGCCTGCACACCGTACTAGGCCAGTGGCAAAGCACCTTTTCTCCAAAGGCAGCTTGGGTGTGTCATGTGTGTTGTACTGATTGTAAGAAACGCTCCTCCCTCTTGTGGATTTGCTAGGTTACTCGGGCTGAGGAACTGGTGATTTTTGTAACTCCCATTAAATGCTTACTTTTCACTTCCATGGTCTCCTGGGACTTGTCTCTATTCAGACAGTTTTCTTGGTGACCCCACATAGACACCGTCTTCCTGAGGTCAGCTCGAGAGCTGGACCCAATGCCTGCAGCAGAACTTGTCTGTGGTGTGTTCTCTGCCCCACCGTGGGGACCCAGGCCCACCCTGCCCAGTCACTGTCCATTCCCCTGTGGGGCTCCCTCTCTTGGGCCACGTGGTCCTGGTCCTGAGCTATCCCTGCGCCAGGTGACTGGGGGGCTGGCTGGCCACGTGCCCCCATGGGAAGCCAGCCCTGCTGGACTGGGTCCCAGGAGCTGACTTCCTGGGCTGACCCAGTGGGATTTTTCAGGAAATGTTGGACAGACCACGGGGGCCTGATGGACCGGGGATGGCCTCACAGGTGCACAGCGGGGGGGGGGCCTCAAAATACAGATGGTCTCCAACTTATGACGGTTTCACTCGTGACTTCCAGCTTTATGATAGAGAGAAAGTGATCCACAACCAGTAGGAGCCATACCGGAATTCTGAATTTGGATCTAGTCCCAGGCGTGCTGTCTACGTCCCATCCTCTCCCAGCAGGCTGGGCCTGGCCGCGACAGCCGGTCGGCCAGACCCACCGCCCGCAGGGTCCACAGCTGATACCCCGACAGCCGTTCTCTTGTTGCTTTCAGCGCAGTGCTGGGTAAGTGAGGGAGCTGGTCACTTTATTATACACGAGGCTCGCGTCATGATTCTGCCCAACCGCAGGCTGACGTCCGTGCTCCTGCCCCGTGTGTCTACAGCGGGACAGCCCAGCAGCGATGTCCCGTAGGTTATGCGTGTCACGTGCATTTCCAGCTCATGGTGGGTTTATCAGGACAGGACCCCTGTCCTGGGTCAAGGGAGGCTGTGTGTCCTGAAGTTCTGGGACGCGTCTCCCCTCGAGAGGCAGGGCTGGCTGCGTGGCTGCCAGCAGACAGGGTGCAGCGAGGCTGGCGGTCCCTTTGGCACCGCGGCTTCGGGAACCACTCGCCATCTGGGATGCTAATCTCCGCCCACTGACGTACGGTGACAGCCACTGGCCGCTGAGCCTGGAAGGAGCAGGGGTGGGGCAGGAGGGCCCAGGAACAGTCCCAGCTGTGGGCTCCAGGCACCCTGCCTGGGAGGCATGTCCTGACCCGTGGTCTCTGCCAACTCCTCCAGTGCCCAGGAGGAGCAAGAAAGGGGCACGCCGCAGGCTACTGCGCCTCTCAGGGAGGCCGGGCCCCCTTGTTGAGGCAGAAATGATTAAGAATAACATGACTGGAGAAGGAAGGGGTCCCGGGTCCCCTGCTCTGCCCTGCCCCTCCCTGTGAGGACCCCAACCCTGCCCCAGGCACAACATCACATACAGGACTGGTGGCTCCCGGACATAGGGAAAAAGCAGGATAAATTTCTTTCCCAAAAGCTTAGGAGAGATCATCGGGGCAGCCAAAGGACATGGTCAGAGGCTCCCAGCCCCAGCGTCTGCTTCTAAGAAATCCTCCTTCTGGGGGTGCCTGGGTGGCTCAGTGGGTTAAGCTTCTGCCTTCAGTTCAGGTCATGATCTCAGGGTCCTGGGATCGAGCCCCGCATCGGGCTCTCTGCTTGGCAGGGAACCTGCTTCCCCCTCTCTCTCTGTCTGCCTCTCTGCCTGCTTCTGATCTCTTTCTCTGTCAAATGAATAAATAAAATCTTTTAAAAAAAGAAAGAAAAGAAATCCTCCTTCTTAACTTCCTCCTTATGTCTTTATTCCCTGGGTTCTGCCTCGTGTTATTTTAGACTGAAACACGTAATCCAAATAAGTCCCCTTTTCAATGAAAGAAAAAAGAAAGTGGCATCAATTTCAATGATAAGGATGTACATTTAGGGTGAGGGAAACCCGCCCCTATGGCCAAAGGAGAGGCTCCCCCGCCACGGACATGCCACCCGCCCCGTGGTCAAAAGTCATGGACATGCCACCCTCCCCGCTAAAGTCAGAGTAGGCGAGAGGGGTATTGGGGACCCTGCCCCACAGCCGTGTAGGGAGACAGAGCCGTCCTGTTCCTGACGCAGAGGCAAGCGCACACTATGTCTCGGTCTGTCTATAACAGAACACGTGCGCTGGGGGCGTAGGGTCACTCGTCAACACACACTGACTTCTCATGGTTCTGGGGGACGGAAAGTCCAAGACTGGGGGCCAGCATGGTCACACTCCGGAGAAGGCCCTCTTGCAGGCTTCCGGCCGGGACCGCTCGCTGGGACCTATTAAAAGGGCTCCAGTCCCACACACGGGGCCCCACCTTCAAGGCCTCATCACCTCCCCAAGACCCCACCGCCATCGTCTCCGGACATCCGGATTCAACGTCCGAACTGGGGTGGGCACGAATACTCAGACCACCACAGGCCAGACTCTGGAGGAGGAGATCTCTGCACGCGTGGACAGGAAGGCGTTTGAAAACCCAGAGAGAGAACCCATGAGAGTGAAAGCCATTTCCTCTCCAAGCCCAGCCAGACCCTCAGCAGGCCGGGGTCCAGCCTGTTCCAATCTCCAAGTCCTCAGATGCCATTCGGATGACAATCCTTTCTGCATCCTTTCTTGTGCCTGGCCCCGTAACGGAGGGAGCCCTTTCCCTCCCCAGCAGTCGTCCCCCACTAAGGAGACAAGTTCTTCCAGGGGAATTAGCTCATTGCTATTTGCTGAGTGGGAAACACAGAATTTGGACGACAGAGTATTTAGTTTTCCTGCCTCTGACAAAGCTCTCCCTGCAGGGCAGGCCTGGCCCTACGGGTAGCCTGACGCTGAGCCCAGGTGCATCGAGTGACAGCGGGCTGCTCACTCCCAGCCCTGCTCCCTGCCTGCCCGGCGCCCCCCTTGGTGCAGCCCCAGTCCCTGGGTCCAGGCCAGTCCTACCCCAAGGCTCAAGGTGTCCCCTTGATCTACCCCAGGCCAATCAAAATCAATGTCAATTTGGGGATAGACAGGACCGCCGTCTGGGCCCTTTGGAGACAACCTGGAACTCTTGGGGAGATTATGGGGACAAGGTGCTCCTCCTGCTGGGCTGTAACCTGATGGGATGTATGTCTGGGGGGCTGGGAGCCAACCGTACCCCCCTTCAAAGTTCCCTGCAGCATGAAACCAGCCCAGGAAAAGAGCCGCAGACCCTGACGTCATAGGCGTGCCAGGAACCCGTCGTGACGTCATGGGAGGGCCGGGAACCTGTCATGATGTCATGGGTGTGGCGGGAACCCATCGTGGGGAAGACACAGGCTTCAGTGACCTATGCAAACAAAGGGAGCGCTCACCGCCTTTTCCTTAGGCTAGTCTGAGTTGTATTCCCGTCCCTTGTGGACTACAGATGAACCATGAGCTCGGACGTTATACTGCGTGACCAGAGGGACATCCCGGCTGGTACTGCGGAGAGGGCCAGCTGACTAAGACATGAGGCGGGGGCAGTTGCGTGGCCGAGGACCGGCACCCAGAGCCTGGGCCCTGGCAGGACAGGCCCCCTCCTGTCCCCGGGGGAGAAGGCAGTGGCCCCACGCCGGCAGGCGTGTCCAGACACCCTCCTCCAGGCAGCACAGCGTGACGTCCTTGCCACCGTTGGTGCCACAGACCTGCAGACTACCTAGGCCCCCGAGTGCCTTGTTGGGGTTCCAGCAGCTCAGCCGACAGGACCAGCCCCACTGCCAAGGGCACAGGTGAACGAGGGTGGACCCAGGCAGTGCGGAGGGCGGCCTCAGGCAGGGTGAGCAGAAGGGTACGGGGGCCCAACCCCAGCCTGCCAGTCCGGGAGATGGGTGTGCTCACTGCCTGGGGACAGCATCGACGACAGGAGCGAGGCCAGACACGCTTGCGGCCTGGGAGCAGCAGAGCTGGACAAGACTGCCTCCACAAGCCCCCCACACTTCCCCCTGCTCCCACTCACATGGATTCCAGTGTCCCGAGCCACAGGCCTCTGCCCCCCAGGTTGTGGTGTCCAGCTCTGAGGGAAGCTGGTGTGGACGGAGCTCTCAGCTCTGCTGGGAAGACCACTGGCCAGGACCTGGGCTTTGCTGGCTGGCTTTGTCAGCCCGAGCCTGGGGGGCATCAGAGGGGAGGTCAGGGGGCATTGGGCGGGAGGTTGGGGCATCGGGCAGGAAGTCAGGGGGCATCGGGCGGAGGTCAGGCGGCATCGCGTGGGAGGTTGGGGGAATTGGGCGGGAGGTCGGGGGTCATCGTGCAGGAAGTCAGGGGGCTTTGGGCGGGGGTTGGGTGGCATCATGTGGGAGGTCGGGGGCATCCGGCTGATCACAGGTGTGCTTCTCAGAGGGCTGCATAGGGAGAAATCAGAGGGGTCCCAACGATACGTGGGCACACACACCACACCCCGGGGATTTCTGACCCTGAGGCCACAGCCCCTGGGCTGGGTGCTTTACACCAGTCCTTCTGCCTTCGAGGGCTTTCAGCAGAAGCCTGTGGGATAAAGGCTGGCTTCTGGGGCCTCCAATGGCCAGCACCAGGAGTGAGATCCTGGGCCCTGGTTCCTCACCCAGACCCAGAGGACTTGGAAGAGCGCCGAGGGCAGTGCTGGACGCATCCCTGTTGGAGACAAGGACCTGGGACCCAGGACCTGGGGGCAGCAAGCTCCACATAATGGGGCGGGGGTCTGGACGTCGTTTGACAACTTGACACAGACAAGGACAGCGCAGGCCACACCCCAGGCACTTTTCCTACAGTGGCTTGCCTGACGCTTCCAGCAGCCCTGTCCACAGAGGCCATTTCCACCCTGTACTGAGATGGGTCCTGACCCAAGGGAAAGCCAGTCATTGACCCAAAACGGGGGGACCTGGGGCTTGAACTCAGACAGTCCGACTCAGGTCTGGAAAGAGGGACAGAAAGAGACAGAGACAGAGACAGAGAGACAGAAAATGACAGAAAAAGAGATGGAGAGAGAAACAGAGAAAGAGAGAGAGAGACAGAGAGAATGAGACAGAGACAGAGAAAGAGAGACAGAGATACAGAGAATGACAGCGAAAGAGAAACAGAGACACAGAGATGGAGAGATACAGCAACTAAGAGACAGAGACAGAGGGAAAGAGAGCCAGAACTAGAGAGATACGGAGACAGGACTGAGAGACAGAGCATGGCAGGCAGGGCTGACCCTGAACAGCGCAGGTTGCCTTATGAGGAGGCCCTCCCCTTCCCCCCAGGTCCCCTTCCTAGCTGCCAACCCCAGCGTCCACCTGGAGGAACGCCGGCACCCCAGCCCCACGTCCGGGCCCGGGCCCCCCCGGAGTTGGAGGGGTCCAGGCTGCAGGGCGCCGCTGCCATCTAGTGGGAGCATGTGGTCCTGCAGGACTCAGGGTGCACCCACTAGGCTCCCCTGGACACCCTCCCTGTGTGTGGGAAGGCTCACCCTTCACCCCCCACAGTCCACGGTCAAAGCAACGAGTGACCACAGTAACTGCCGTTCCCGAGTCGAGAGGCCACTTCATGCCTGCCCTGTGCCCAGGGCCCACTGCACCGCCTCCCGCGAGGTTTGGTCGGCCTTGTGCCGGGCCCTCACGTCCACAGCTTTGAACAGTGCTGGTCGGGGGTTCCCAGACTGGCCTCAGTCTGTGCGGGTTGCTCTGATGTTTTCTCATGATTCTCTGCGGGTGTGGGTTTGGGGACGATCCTACAGAGGAGAAACACTTTCCCATTGGGACACCTCAGGTTCGTGTTGCCAAAGTGACCTTGACCCCAGGGCTAGGGCCCCTCCTGTCCTTCGGAAGTGAGTCACGTCAGTCAGCCCACCACACCCAAGAGGAGGGGCCGTCACCGTCACAGGGCCCCTGACTCCAGCGGGGCCTCCGGAGAGCCGCGGTGAGAACGTGGCTCTCCCCAGCAGGAGCGTCCCCCGGAGAAGTCACAGTTTGGGTTGAACACGGCTCTGCCACATCCACGGAAGACCCCAGTGGGAACAGGAACAGAGCAGGTGGCTAGAGCAGGTGGTGAGAGCAGGCCGCTGGGTCCTGGTGAGGATCTGAGCAGGAAGCCGTGTGGGGCCGGGGGCTAGGAACGTCTAGGACAGCTCCCGAAACCAGAGGAAGCCATGCGTCCCAGCGTGGGGACACCGCTCTTGCCAGCCCTGCCCTCACCTCCTGGCTGAAGCCATGGAACAGCCCCCACACCCAGCATGGGCGAGGGTCTCAACCCCCCATCCCTAGGCCAGGGCAGGCCCACCCTGGGTGTAGAGCACAGCCGGGCCATGAGTCTGGGGTCAGGACTCAGTCCCCCAGGTGGCCAGGCTTCCGTGATTTCCCCCGGGGAAAGGGGATTCCTGCAGCCTGTGGTGGTCTCCTGCTAGCCCCCCCAACAAGTAGAAGTTTCTGTGAAAGTCACAGCCACTGGGCTGGTAGGGATGAGGGTCCTCCCAGACTGAGGGTCCTCCCGGCCCCCGGAAGCACAAGGAGCAACGTCCCCTCTGTCCGCTAGGTGTCGCGCTTGGCCGCGCTGTGTGCCGGCGCCCTGGCAGCAACTCCCTGAAACCTGGAGGGACCACACGACGCCTGGAGCTGGAGCACGGTGACAGCCCCCTCCGTGGGCACGCGCCCTGCTCTGTCCGCAAGCTCTCACCGCAGCAGGCCGGCTGCTTGGCCAAGCTGGTGCCCCCTGGGCTGCCCCTCCCGCCCCCAGTAAAGAGGGGCTCAGACTGGAGCCCATGGAGCACCCCCACTCCACACACCCCTGGCCCCGGGGAGGGTCGCCCCGCTCATCTCCAGGCCATGCCTGCCCAGGGCCTGGGTGTTTGGGACTCAGTCTCCCAGGCAGCCAGGCTTCTGGGATCTCAGGTCTGCTGTGGGCTGCGCTCCTGCAAGCCCCTGGGGTACTCCCGGCCCCGGGAACCCCCACAGAAGCCCTGAGCTGGTGGACACAGTGTCCGCCCGCCCTCGTCTGATGCCACCCAATGTGAGTGCAGTGACCTGGGGAGGGATGGGATCCCCCGGGGCCTGGGAGCTAGAGGCCCCAATTCTCCGTTAATCCGTGCAGTTCTGTGTGTGAAGTTGTGGACCTGGTCTGGTCCAGCGGAGCTTTGACTGGTGGTGGCCTCAGGCAATGACTCCCGCCCAGGGCCCACTGACCTTGGGGAGGAGGAAACAAAGTCTGGTTGATCTGGTCCTGGGCCCTAAGTGGCCCATCAGTCACGGAGCGCGCAGGCTGCGGACACCCATCCTGAGATGGGGCGGAGCTGGGGGGAGATGCAGAAGGACGAGAGGGAAGGAGAGAGGCGGAAGCCATCCTCTGCGGCCTCCCAGCCTCCCCGTGCTCCCCCGGGGGCTGCTCAGCCCCCAGGGCCTCCATCCCTCGAGGCCCAGACACTTTGGGGATCACTTTGGGGCAAAGCTGCCCCCGTGTTCCAGGGGAGCAGGCCAGACCAGAGCACTCAGCCGACCCTCCAGGTCCGTCCTCCGGGGAAACGCACTCTGTGGCCAGACTGCGGCCGCTAGCCGGCCTCTGGGATCAGCAAGGAAGGCAGGGTCTCCGGGGTGGTCGAGTCTCGGCTCCCCACAACGCGGGGGGAGGCTCCGCAGGCCGAGGGCGTGTGTTGCCCTCCAGGGCTCGGTGGATGGGGCCCCTCACTGTCCCAGCTCCGAAAGGGGACAGAGGCGGTGCTGAACTGAGGCTCAGACCTACGGAACGTCCGAACAGCAGACTAACTAAAGGCCTGGGGAAATGCTCTCGGGGCGTCTGGGGGCTCTGACCCCAGCCAGCCTCACTGCCCTGCTTCCTTGAACAGAAGCGTCACCAAGGGCACACTGGCGGCGCAGCCTACCACCAGGTCCGGCCAAAGATCGGCGGCACATTTGGGTCAGAAAGACAGCGTTTTGGAGAACCTGCCAGCTCTTCAGGGTTCCTGAGGGGTCCATGCGTCTCACCCCTGCACACTCTGTGCCACCCACGCTTTGCACCAGCGGCCTCGAGCGGGCCGGGGCAGCGGTCACCAGCCACCGGGGTCCAGCCCGAGGGACCCGGCGGCCAGGGGCTCTGCTCCCGAGAGGCCGGGGCACGCTGTCCCCAGCTTCAGATCCTTCATTGATTGGAGGAGGCACGGACTATTATGGGTCACTTCGTCACCGTGGCAACACCGGAGTCTGAAGCGCTGGGAGAGACCTGATTAGGCCATCGTGACTGTGGTGACGGGAAGTGATAGGGACAGCAAATCAATGGGTCCTGACGGCTGCGCCAAGCCAGCTGCAGGGAAGGCTCCAGGCAGGGGGTTAACAGGGTCCCAGGGGCAGCTCACGCCCGACGGGAAGCCGGTGAGGCGGCGGGACACGCGGGCCTCTGCCCGTCCGTCCGACCATTGTCTGTCCAGTGACAAGCCTCCTTCGGGGGAGGAGGGGACGCTGCCGCTGCCCTCCCGGGACACTGCCCCAGCGTGACACTGTGCATCTCAGGTGGGGCCATCCTCACCGACATCCCAGTCTCCTGGGACCTCACACGCCTCGTGAGAAATCAGGAAAAAAACCCACACGTGTTATAAAATCACTAGCGGCCCCTGAGTCCAATTCGGTCCCCCGTCCTGTTTCGGGGTCGTGCTGTTACCGTCCTGTCCTCGGACGATTGTCCATCCGGGTACGGACAGTAACACGGCCGTGCTGACACCGTTGTGCTCTGTGCCGTGGGTGGATAACCCGACCAGGGCTACAGTCACTCCCTGTTACAAGCGGCCCGCACGGTCGGTGAGGGCCTAGGGCAGAGGCAACTGGCCGTCTTGTTGCTGACTGGGGGGGGTCCACGTGTGGCCGCCCAGCCCGCAGTCCAACCCTCTTCGGCCCCGCACTTGGGGGTGGCGTCCAGCCCCAGGCGGTATCCGTGGAAGGGAAGGGGAAGCCATCACCGGCTTTTGCAACAGCTCCCAGGAGCACAGAGAGAGCGGGCCTGCTGGGAGCTCATCCTGGTCCGCGTGCCCCCAGGCTCTCTGGTGGATCCTCTGCTCTCCCATTTACAGGGCAACAAATCAGGGCTCCAAACAAAGCAAGAGGGAGGAGGCCGCCCCACAGGTACAGGAGTGGCCAACTTTCTGCTGGGCTCTGGGGGTGGCGGCCTTCAGGCAGGGCCAGGGGGCTGCCCAGAGGACCCTGACTGAGGGGACTCCCCAGGACGGGAGCGAGGGGCGCATGCTCCAGCCTGGTCCTCTCCTACCACGATGGAGCCGTGACAAGTGTCCCCTGCAGATCTGGGGAGACCCACGGCCCCCGTGGGCAGCTTCCACGTCCCTTCACAAACACCTGGGCAATTTCTGGCAGTCCCGAGCGAGAGCGCAGGACGGGGGGAGCCCCGCCACACTCCTGTGGACTGTCAGTGGGGAGCCTAATAGCTCACCATCAAATACCGGATACTCTTTTCTCTTTGTACCTAGTCCTGGTGGCGGTCCAACCTCTTCTCTTCCTCCCTAAGCATCCCTACTAAACTCGTGTTTCTGAATTAGATTAGTAGATGGAGCCATCTTTCTATGTGGTCCCCCCGTGTGGTCCCTTCATGTGGTCTCCCCACATGGCCTCTCCACGAGGCCTCTCTGTGTGGCCCCTCCACAGTCTGGGAGGCTGAATTCCTTATGTACCAATTCAGGGCTCCCATGAGGGCACACATGGAGGCAGCCAGACCTGAGCTGGCCGGTGGGAGGGAGGGCACTGACAGAACATTCTGGGCCCCTGGGGGCTGAAGGTGCCAGGACCCAGGGCTCCAGATGTATCTTGACCTCTCCCCTTGACTCCCGTGTTTTTCAGACATGCACACACTGTGGCTGGGACAGGACCTGGGTCCCAGAGCGGCCGGGTTCTGTTTGTGGTTGAGTATGCCCAGACCCTGCCCAGCCGGGGCTCCTCTCCTGCCAACAGACCCCATACGCCAGTCCCACCGGCTTGCTGCCTGTGGACAGCCCCTCCTGCCACCCCCCGCCCAGAGTCCCAGGCCCGACTTTGGCCGGTGCTGCATGAACCCCGAGCTCACCCACGGCTCCAGAGGTTAAGCACTGCTGCCAGCCCCGAGGCTGGGCAGGCTGCGTCCACTCAGTGCCCGACTGGCCCAGAGGCAGCGGTGGTTCTAGACGGGGACCCTGGAGCTCTCAGCAAAAGGGTAAGCACGCTGGCTACCCACAGAACCGGGCAGGATGGTGCGGTATCCCCAGGAGCTCACAAGAGTCCAAATCACCTCGGGGAAGCGTCTCCTGGCTCTGCCGCCCGCTGTGGGGCCGTGGGCGCCTTACTTACCAGCTCCGTGCCTGTTTCCCACGTGTGGAATAGGGTTAAGAACAGACGTACATCTCAGGGACCTGTGGCGTTCAATGACCGGTGTGTGCACCACGCTCGGAACGGGGCTGCTGTCATCACCGTGGCAGAAGGACAGACCAAGGACAAAAACCCATGTAGCCAATCCATGGGGCTAAGGCACCTCCCAGAATGCCGTGGAGAGACCTCCCCCCTCAGCTGCAGCCCAGGGAAAGGCCAACAGGAGCCGTTGGGGTAGTCAAAGCATGTCATCCACAGCCACGGCTGGAGGAGAGGCGAGGCCTCGGCCCCAGCGCCCAGGAGCAGCCTCCAGGCCCCAGGCTCTGTGCCCCCTTCACACCTAACCAGATTTCCTCATAAAGAGAGAAAAGCTGTGACTTTGTACCGCGCATCTTTGTCTGCAGGGCTGAGTTCCTGAGAGGGGAGAGCCAGATGGGGCTGGAGGGAAGGAGCTGGCATTGATAGACTCCAGAGCCAGACCCTGACAGGCTCAAATTGATTCTGCAGCCTGAGAAAATTAAACGCACAGGGAATTGGATTTATGCCCTGTTACGCGTAGCTGCCTCCTGGTGTCTATACCCAAAGCTGTTAGAACAGTGATCTTCAGAGATGCACGGAAATTGTGTGTGAACAGACCAGCGAGCCGTCCAGGGGGGCAGCGCGGGCTCCTTCCGTGCGAGGCGGCCCAGGTGGCACCTGCGTGGCTGACCACGGCGTGAACACCTTGCGCTACAGCTGTAATTCAAACAGCGTCTAAAAGTACGAGCAAACCCCAGGCTTGGGGCCACTTCTCCAAGGGTGGGGTCACTCAGGCTACTGGGAGCCCCAGAGGCGGGCTCTGAGGCTGTCGGTCCCAGGGGGCTCAGGGTTTGGGGTGCGGAGGGCAGGATCGGCCTGGATCCAGGATACGCTCAGAGGAGGACCCGACCCTTCCGCAGGACAGAGCCCACGGGGCGCTCGTGACCTGGAAGCCTCGCATGCTCGCGGGGTCAGAGCCGTGACCCCACCCCCGCTGTCTGGCCCTGCACCCCTGCGGATGCCCCACTGTGCCTCTCTCTGTCTCTGAGGGGCCCAGGAGTAAGCAGTTCTGAGCCTCCCCAAGGAACAGCCCCACGACCGCTGCCCCCAGACTGGGAGGGGAGAGGCAGAGCCCGGTCGTGGCGGGGACGGGGGGCGGGGTAGGGCTCGCAGTGAGGCTGCAGTAGACTCTGTCCCCGCCGTGCATGCACACGCCGCCCCCTCCTGCTCCCCCGTGTCCAGACTCGGCCCCCAGAGGCTTTCACTATGTGTTCCCCGGGGGGTCGGGACCCCAAGCTGACACGGCTCTCCACCATAGCCAAAGCGGGAAACGCCATGACCGGGACTTTGGAGGCTCAGAGCTGGCCACGCAGCCAGGCCTAACTTCAGGAAGCAGGGGCGCGTGTCTGGAGAAAGAGGCCAAATGATCTGCGAGCAGCTCCAAAGACTCTCGTGGTCCTGTTCCAGACCAGTGAGTCCTGCTGGCCGTGTCCCATGTGTCGGCCGCACGGACCTGGGGCCTGTGGCTGACACCTGCCTGGCGGGGTGCTTTCTGGGCCCACTAGGAGCACCTGCCGTCTGAAGTCCCCTCACCAAGAAGACGCACCGTTTCCTCCACCCGCTCGGTGCCCCCAGAATGTACTGTCTTCTGGCTTGGGGCCAGGTGCGCGTCCCAGTGGGGGCACAGTCTGGGGCACGACCCACACACCCTCGGACCTGGCTAGATCTGAGGGTCTGGAGACCTGTCGGCGGTCCCGGCACTGAGGGACGCAGTATCTACAGCCTCGTTGTCCCTCCTCCCTGCTCCATGCCGGCCGCTCCCGGCTGAGTCTGGCTCCTTCTCAGAGTAGCCACAGATGCTCACGCCCTCCTCCCCACTCCTTTCCCCCTCCCCTTCTCCCCCCCACCTCCACCCGCTGCCCCTGGGGCCTGTGGCTGGCGTCCATCCGTGGCTCTGGCCCCACCCCCTCTCTCACTGTGTGCACAGACCTTCCTCTCCATCTGCCACGTGGGCGGGCGTGCCCTGCCACCGTCCAGGGTACGCCTTGATCAGTGCCCGCGCCTGCACCAATCAGGGTGAGCTAGGCTCCATTCCTGGACGTCAATGACTTGAGGACTGCTTCTCACTCAAGTACAGCGGGTCCTGGGGGCTCTCAGAAGCTCGGTCAACACACCCTGCCACAGGTGTGGGGCCAGAAAGGCCGCGAGGCCCACACCTCCCGGGCCCTTGGGGTTCCCTGCGCTCACGGGCCCCAGAGAGGGGACTCAGGAGGCAGGGGCCAGAGCCGGTGGCTTTTTCAGCTCTCTTTGAATTTTTTGCAAGAACAGATTCAGGCAATAACTAGTGGAGTTAAATGTTTCTTGCGACTTTTTAAGGAGAAAACGGGGAAGGCAGGTTGGGAGTCGCTCGTGGCTGCAGGGTGCTCCCTCTGCACAACGGGGCGAAGGGGGAAGACGGAGGAGCCAGAGGGAGGCGGTCCCCCCAGCGGTCAGGCCTGCCCTGTCCCACCCTCTCCTTCCTTCCTGTTTCTCAGCAAAGCCTCGTGGGAACAGACACGCGGGGCAGGCCCGCGGATTGTGTCCCCCAGTGTGCTCAGGATTTCGAGTCCTCGTCCACATCCTGTGGGACACAGAGACGGGGACCACCTGATGCCCGCTGAGGGCCTGAGATCCCCTTCTGCAGACCGAGCTGGATTCGCCCTGTGCCCCCGTGACCCGTGTGCTCCCAGCCCTTGATCGAGGGCCTGCCGGCGAGGATCCAGGTGCTACAGATGCAGCGGGGGGGGACAGGGGCTTACAGAGACAATCCCGTTGTCCCCAGAGCACAGGAGGAGGGGGCAACAGAGGACAGGGCAGGCGCGGACGGACCCTGTGGGTTCCAGCATGCAGGGAAAGGAAGGTGCAGGGAGGGGAAGTTTAGGCGGGTGACCTGTGGGAGGTGAGCAGCGAGCTTCTCACACCGCTCCGGGAAAAGCACCCCAGGCAGAGGTAACGGCCCGCGCCCAGGCCCGGAGACAGAAGTACGTGGAAGGTGGGAAGACAGTAGCTGAGTCTGCGGCTGGAGAAGAGGGTGCTCAAGGTGGGCCAGCCAGAGGGGGCTGTGGGAAAGCGTCTGCTGGGCTCGGGGTGAACAGGGGCTGGGGCTGCTGGGAGGGAGTAGGGTGCCCGCGTATGGTGGTTACTGCTGGTGGCAAATGACCCCGAACCTGGAAGGCGGTATTAGGGGGCCACGGTCCATCTGGAGGCTCCACTGGGGAAGCAGGCCCTGCTGACCTGGCCCACGGGCCCTGTGGCAGGGTTCAGCTCCTTGCTGGCTGGCAGCGGGACTCTGTCCTCGGTCCCCTGTCTGTGGGCCTCTCCCGGCGCGGCTCTCAAGGGGGCGGCCACTGGCTTCATCAGACAGAACGGGAAGCAGAGCAGGAAGGAGAGACGGACCCAGCCAGTGTTTATAAGGTGACGCAGGAGTGAGGCCCATCGTGGGCACCATGGCTGGTCATCGGTCCCACACACACGGGACGGGCACAGCCCAGACACGGGGCAGCAGTGGGTCTCCCGAGAAGAGCCTGGACTTGAGCGCATCTTGAAGGTGCTGCAAACAGGATTCTTGGGCCAAGAGACCAAGAGAGGCGTCTTGGCTTTCGGCCTGGTGATGAGGCCGCGCTGACCTCAGATGAGGCCAACCAGGCCCACACGTCTGGGGTCCCTCCCCGCAGAGGAGAGAGGTGAGGAGGGGCGTGGAAAACCCCAAGACCCAGAGCCCCCGAGGGCAGAACCCGCCCAACGCCCCTAACCCACCAGTGGCCTCTGACCTCAGGACCACAGTCCCTGCAAGTAGAAGAGTTAATCTCCACAGGAAGGGGGAGCCGCAGATGCTTGGGGGAGGTGCTGCGTGGGTCCCTAAGCCGGCTGACCCTCCCCCTTAATCCGGATTGCAGACCGAGGCCGAGGCCGAGGCCATGGCAGGGTAGGTAAGCGGTCGTTAAGGTTAGGGACGACATCCCCACTCTCGCAGTCGCCCAGGGCAACAGTGGGTGCTGGATGCTGGAGCCTGGATCCCTGCCCATGGTGCGTCCAGACGTCCAGGCGGTGGCCACTAGCCTGCTCCGCCCACCCCAAGAGGGAATCTGGGGCTGTGGCTGCCTGGTGTAGCGTCCGTGAAAAGCAGCCCCCAGACCGAGTGTTGAGCCCCTGGCGTGGGAGATGCAATTTCAGGGAAACTGAGCCACGGCAGCACCCTCTGTGACCTCCGGAGGCCAGAAAGAACAGAAGCAATCCTCCGTGGGAACACCAGTCCCAGAGGGGCAGCCCCCCCAGGGAAGCTTTCTGTCGGCTGCACCTGTGTGCTCCCCGTCCCCCCTCCCCATTCCGCAGTTGGCTCCCACACCCGGCCACCTCCTCCCCGGACCCTGGTCACTCCAGGGCACTTGCACTGCGGGGGGCTAACCTGTGACGAGCCTCCCGCCCCAGAATGAAGGTCCCAGAGGCCCTTGTGTGTGAGTCACATCCCGACTCCTAAGGAGGGACTGGAGGTGGGGGGGGAGGGCATTCAGGGTCACGACAGGAGGGGGCTGAGCGTGGCGGGAAGCTCTCGGTGGGCACCGCTGAACCACATCAGGCCCTGGGGGGCACAGAGACTGGTTAGTCCCTGTTCTCAGACACAAGCCCAGCCGCCCCACCGGCCCGGCCTGCCAGCGCCCAGCCTGGCCCCACTCTCTGTCCCGTAGGCCAGCGGCTAGTCACCCCTGCACCCCAGACGGATTGAAGCGCTTGCACCATCCACTGGGGAGGGAGCGGCTGCTCGGAGGGAGGGAGTCCTCGGGGCTGTGACTGCTGGGATGGGGCCTCTCCTTGGTGGGGCCTCTTTGTTTGGCAGGTCTGGGCGTTCCCAGCCCGGGGGCTCCAGAGGCTCCTGAGTTCTTCCCAACAGCTTCTGGATGACAGTGCCCCACGCAGGTGAAGCAGACGGCGAAGGAAACATCTGGGCCAGAGCCGGTGTGAGAAACCCCTGCGAGACCACACCTGGGCCTGGAGTAGCCACACGTGGCCCAGGTGCCCGGAACTTCCCAGGGCTCCGGCAGCGACCACCAGGTGGCAGTGTGGGGACACCCCGCGGGGCCCAGCCTCTGAGCCCTGGTGGGGCCAGGCCCACTAGGGGCGGGATGCCGAGGACTGCGGCCCGTGACCCGCGCTCCGTGGGCCGTGGGTCGTGGGTCGGCAGGCCTCCCGCTCCAGGCTTCGGGCAGCAGGAGTCAGGCCAAGCCGCAGTGCATGCATTCCTGGGCCTGTGCCCCTGAGCACCCCGGGACAAAGGCCCGGCTCCACCCGGCTTTCTCCACCCCAGACGCTGGAGCCTGGAACCGCCACCGAGCTGGGAGGAGGCCCAGGCCACGTGGGAGGCCCGTGTCCTGCTGAGGCCGCAGCTGACAGCCAGCTGGCTCTCAGAGAGCTTGACCCCAAGATGCAAGCCAGAGCCTCCCCCACGCCCTGCCCAAATCCACAAACCAGGTCAGTGCCGGTGCTGCTAGGTGCTACCAAGTCTGGAACCACAGACAACAAGCGTGTCTGCTCCCCACGGCGCCCCTCGTGCACGTCCTCCACGTCTCTGCCCGTCCCACAGGGCGCTTCTGTGGGGAGGATTCAGTAACTATGCATGTGTATCGTACTGGGTCGCACAGTCTTCCCCACACATGCGTGTCCTCTGGAATCTCAGAACGTGACGTTACCTGGAAAAGTGCGTTGCAGATCTCATCCGTGCAGATGAGGTCCTTCTGGATGAAAGTGGGCCCTGAGTCCAGGAGCGGGGTCTTACAAAGGGAGGAAGCAGACACACGGGGAAGGCATGGAGAGTTGCCGTGTGTCCCCGGGGTGGGGGGTGCGTCTACAGGCCAGGGAACACCAAGGCCACCTCAGCTGCCAGGAGCCAGGAGGGGCCAGAGGGACACTCCTGGAGCCTCCAGAGGAACGGAGTCCTGCCTACACCTTGATTGAGGCTCTGGCCCCAGAACGGCCACCGTGACGCCCCCATGAGCATGAGAGGCCATGGGATGGTCCCTGCCCCTCGTCCTGAGCCCACGAGAACTCTGCCGCTCTGGATTCCAGGCGGGATGAAGCAACAGTAAAATCCAGCCTGCCGTTGGGTCCACCAGCTCCCAGCAGGGAGCACCTAGAAAACCCTTTCCTCCCCAGGGGTAGGGAACTGTTCTCCCAGTGGGTTTACACAGCACCTGAACCCGGCGACACCCCCCCCCCAGGAGGATGCAAGCTCTCAACCAGCCCAGGGGTTCACACCGCTGCTGGCCAGTTCCTTAGCTGCCACACCGAGCCCATGTGCCAGCCTCGAAGCTCTGCCTGTCGGGTGGGCATCGGCCCAGACACCCCCACCGCAGGCCGGCTGGCAGCCCACCCACCCTCCTCCCTTTCCTGGGCACATGCAGGACCCTCCCTCGCCACCTGCATCTCCAGAACCAGGGCACAGAGGCCACCCCCCTCCTCTGGAGAGACATTGCCAATTGGGGCCTAGGGGCTGGGCTGCAGCTGTGTTGGGGGGCTTTCCTTCCAGAGCAAGGCCTCTGAGCCTCACTTCCTCCCTGCTGTTGGGAGTTGTGCCAAAGTCACTGAACGGGAGCCCCGCCTCTCGACCTGCCCCCACCTCCACAGAGCAGAGGGCCACGGTTCAGTCCGTGCCCAGACAAAGCCCGGCAGAAGCCAGGGGCCAGGCCCCCGTGTGCGTGCAGGTCCGTGTGCTCCGACAGAAAGGCCCGCCCAGGCTGGGTCTTCCAAGGTCCAAGGTCGGGGGATGTCTGTCCTGCCAGCTCCCAGAGTCCTGGGCTTAGCGCACGGCTGGGCGCCGCTCACCCCCCACCCCGCCCCGGCCGGGCAGGAGGGACACACGCTTCTCCAGCGCGCTGGGGTGGGGAGGCCAGCCCCAGGGCCTGCCAGAATGCACTTGTGCCCTGCAGAGTCCTTCCTGGTAGCCCTGGCCTCCCCCACCCCCGCAGGCATCTGTCTCTGCACGGAAGGAAGCTCCGGCTGGAGGAGGAGCAAGCCCAGAAAGGGAGAGGAAGGAGAAAACCTCCGGAGAAATGGGGCACGTGCACGTTAGGGCCTCTCCCGCACCCTGCGGATCCCTGCAGGCCTGGGTCCTGCCCCAGCCCTCGTGGTGGTGAGAACAGCCCTACTCACCAGCCTCCCTTGGGATTAACTCGGCACCCCATGCTGTCACCCCAGCAACGGGTTTGTGAATAATAGTGATTTGCCACATTTTGTGTGTTACGTTGCCCACCTGCCGTCATGGCTCGAGGAGGGGCTGGGCTGGAGGGCTGAGTCATTAACCGCTGATTAACAGTCTTCTGCAAGGTAGTCACAAGCCCCCCCAGCCTGGTATCGGTGGGCCTTCCTGAGGTCTGAGGGTGGGGGCCCAGCTCTCAAGGAGTAAGGCATCCGGCGGGGGAGGGGGCCTTCCAGGAGCTGGATCTGAGATCATGGGGCCCCTCTGCCTGCCCTCCTTCCAAGTAATGACCCGACTCCTCCAAAGGCAGATGGGATCCAATCCTGTGGTTGGAGCATTTAAAGAGCCCTTTTTGAGGGTATCATCCCCAAGTCCCCCCACCCCAAAACTGCAGGATCTGTAGGGCTACGGGGATGGGTCCTTCCTGGAGTGGGCTGGCGCATGGTGGGTGAACACAGGCCCCGACTTGCGGCCAAATCCCATCTTCAGCTACCCTGCTGTTCGGGAAACACTCCAGGGCCACCTCTCTCGGACTCCCTGCCCACCGTCTCCCACACTGGCCAGCCAGTCCTGTGGGGCGTCCCCCAGCCTCCGGGTCCCCAGCCTGCGCAAGCCGCAAGGAAGGAATGCTCACTGTACATTGCTTTAGGGGACATGAGGCTTCCTGCTGTTGCCCATCTGGGAGTCCCAGCTCCCCTGGGCCTCGCCTGCGTGGCTGTAAACCCTGTTTGTAAGATTTCTTGACTTGGATTCTTTCCTGCCGGGTAGGCGGGGAGAGACGGCAGGAGCCCGGGTCCTCACTGAGTCCTCTCCCAGGAAACCTCGCGGGCGTCTCCTCCGCTCCGCCCAGCCCACAACACCCAAGCCACCGTCAACAGCACCCCAGATCCCAGCCCAGAAGCCACCGTCATCCCCACAGCAACACCCCCGGCGCTGGAGCCACCATGTCCAGGGGAGGGGGGGGGGGGACGAGCCGTGTAGTCCGTTGGACCCAGCGCACAGAAAACAATGCCATTATGGGCCCCGCATGGGAAGTGTCTCTTTGTTCCCCTGTCCCTGTCTGCTGTTTCCCACTTGGCATTTGACGCCATTCTCACTAAATAAAAGAGTTACAATTGCTAGCATGGATTTTGCCGTCCAGGTTGCTGTGAGGTTTGCCAGCTTCCGTGCCCACATGGGAGAGTGTAACCCACACCCCAGGTCACCGAAACTCCACAGTTCACTGTAAAGCTCGGCCCTGACCGGGCCTCCAGCTGTCAAAGAGAGAACGCAAGCCTGTCCGGGGACAGTCACGGGACAAAGAGGTCCTGCAAACTCGGAGCCTGACGGCTGCTGGAAAATAGCGAGGTTTTTTGTTTTTGTTTTTTGTTTTTTTACAGATTTTATTTATCTATTCCTCTGACAGACAGAGATCACAAGTAGGCAGAGAGGCGGGGGGGGGGGGGG
>NW_022631214.1:147505-173540 GCF_010015895.1 Lontra canadensis
TTATAGATTTTATTTATCTATTCCTCTGACAGAGATCACAAGTAGGCAGAGAGGCGGGGGGGGGGGGCGGGGAGCAGGCTCCCCGCTGAGCAGATGTGGGGCTTGATCCCAGGACCCTGAGACCATGACCTGAGCCAAAGGCAGAGGCTTAACCCACTGAGCCACCCAGGCACCCCTGAAAACAGCAAGTTCTGATGGGAGCTGTGAGGCTCAGCAGGCCAGCAGGGCGGGACACAGCTGCCACCGAGGAGAGCACCACCAGAGGTGGGCCACGCCAGGCCATGCAGGGGCTTTCGCTGAGGCCACAGGGTTGCTCAGGGTGGGGAGGGCGTGGGAGGGCTGGGTGGTCTACACACAGAAGGGCGCCCCTGGACAGGTTGCTTACCACCCCTGGGAATCGGCTAGTCCCGGGAGGGCCAGCCCCTCCAGGGTCAGCGCGCATCTCCCTGCTATCCTCCGTCGTACAGAGAACAGAAGACACAGTGAGCATGAGGCAGATTTCTGTGGGACCCGTGTGGACCCTCCTGGGGGCCCAGAGCCCAGCCCTCACACATGGGCCAGCCCTGGGACCTGACCATCACCAGCGCCTTCCAGCAGGGGTAGAATGGGGGGGGGGTCGTTGGACAAGGCGTCCCTCCTCCCACAAGCACTCACCACCATCCACAACAGATGGGTGACCCCTAAGAAATTAAATCTCCACATTGGGACATCTGTGTTTCCTGCATCAGGATGTAGCCTCCTGACCCCCACCAGCCCTGCCGGCAGCCAGGGGAGGGGCAGTGCCTCCCTGAGAAACTGTGGGGGGCACCCCGACCCCTCTGCACATGTCCAGGCCCCTGCAGGGGAGGCCAGCCAGCATCTGGGACCCCAGGAAAGGGAGCCAGTGGTCAGGAACCTGTCCCAGGGAGGGCCCTGGCCTGGGCACACCCTCCTTTGTCCCATTGAACTTCATCACAAAACAAACACCAAGACAAAATTAATCAAGTTTTCACGACTTCAACCAGGGAGCACTGAAGTCCAGCAAGATGTCTCCAAGGTGGGCTGTGTGCTGACCCCGGGGGGCGGCTTTGGAGAGATAGCTTGAGTCAACAATCCCAGGAGAGCTGTGGGTCCCCACGGAGGAACTGCCGTGCAAAGACCCTGTGGTTGCAGGGGGGACAGGGTGGGGGATGCTGGGCGCTAAGAATACCACGGAGGCAACAGGTGCGTACAAAATGCAAATCGCAGGGCAGCTGGCGGCGGGGTGAGCGGTCAGGGAGAGGTGCCTCCGAGTGTCATGGGAAGGGTCACGGAAAGAGACCACAGCTGGGCAGGAGAGGGGGCTGCTGGCCGAGTGCTGGGGTGCGGGCAGGAAGCGGCCTTCCTAGGAGCAGCCGCCAGCCCTCTGCAGGGGGGACGGCCACAGGCTGCTGCAGGCTGCACCCCGCAGGCCTGGGAAAGCCCCCCCATTCCCCGCAGAGCCTTTGCTTCTGTCCGTGAAACAGGAAGCAAGGTCTCCTGGGAGTGAGGGTGGGGGTGGGGCGGAGGCCGCGGGGGAGGGGGAGGAGAGGAGTCCTCCGTCCAGGGGCCACCTGAAGCCCAGAGGACTCCCTGGAGTTCGGCGGCCGTGAGCCTAGAGTGAGGCCGGTCAGCGCGGATGTGCGAAGCAAAGTGAGAAGAGTAACAGGGCATTTCCTTACTGCACAGAGCCCCAAGACAAGAGCTGGGAAGGGACAGAGTGACCATCCCCTGAGAGCTCGCGGCCTTGCTGTGGAGACTCTCCTGAGGGCAAAAGGCAATCCTAGGTTAACCTTAGCCCCCAGGGTCCTGTACGTCCACTTTAACATATAGAAATTCTTCGGGAGCTTCATCTCTGCCCCCAAGATAGGTGTCGGCCATCGTCCCCCTGAGCATACGACACCCCCGTACATGTCGGAAGGGTCTCATGGCTGAGTCTTAACTAAACAGTAATAAATGACCTTTTCCCAACAACAGCTCGCCCCCACAGGGTCCCGGAAACCCTGCTCCCAGATTCCTCAGAGACTCATGCTGCCCTGACCCCCTCCCAACTGGGCAACGTGTTCCCGCCCAGCGTGTTCCTGCGGGCCCCTCTTCCCGCCCACGGGTCCTGTCCCTGAGCTTGAATAAAACCACCTTTTTGCACTGAGGATGGCTCAGCAATTCTTTCTCCGCCTTCGGATCTGAACCCCAACGTTTTCTACATCAAGCCCCTCGCTTACTGTCTCTGCAGTGTCTCAGCTGAAAGACACAAAGGGCCGGAAGGGCGCAGGATTTCACCAGCGTCAGATTTTCAGCAAAGAGCGTCAGGAGTGTGAGCCACGAGACAGGCTGATGGGGCGCAGCCTGGGGGCGGGAGAGGAGGGTGGTTGGCGGTCGTGGGGCCGGGGGTCCCGGTGGGGGCTCGAGACAGGTGCCGAGGGACCAGCAGAAGCCGGGAGGATGGCCAGGCCAGCTCACACTGCCCACGAGGTCCAGTCTGGAAGAGTCCAGGGAGCAAGGGAGAGGTGGCCGCTGCCCACACCAGCAGTGGAGAAACGATGGGGTTAGGGGTGTCCCCTGGGCCCTCCTAAGGCCCTCCCAGGTTCAGAGCAGGATGAGGGTAGACCCCACGCCTGCAGGCCAGTGAGTCCCAGGCTTCTGTGGACCAGATCCTGGGGCACACACGGCTGACTGTAATTCCTTCCCCATCACCTGCAAATTTTGGGGGGCACAAGGACCACCCTTCTTTCTGACGGTCATGTGTAATATGCATTCCCTTTGTTCCCTGTCTCCTGCGACAGGATGGGGCCACAGGCAGGGACACCCTGTGTCTGCAGAGGGCTGCTCCGTGGACTTTGTGGAGGGACTGAGGCCCTGGGGGACGGCCAGAGAAGCCGGGGGGCGGACTCACCAGGGGACAGGCCCGCACCCCTTCTCTAGGGGACTTGCTAAAGTCCCACCTGGCCTCCCTGCTCAGTCCTGTTGTCTGGGCTCTCCTGTGGCCACATGACCCCCACTGGGATGGACACCTGTGGAGGAACCAGATGTGGGACATGCTCTCGCAGGGGCCTGTCCCACACCTGATGGGTCCACGGGTCAGGATCCCAGGCTATAGGCAGCTGCTCCTGTGGGAGGAGCCAGCAAAGGATGGCCCCATAGTCCAGTGAGGGCCTGAATCAAAGCCACTGAGCTAGCGTCCCCAGGAGCCCTGGTAGCAGCTGCCTTCTCACCAGCTCTGCCACGGGAGACACAGCAAGGGGCTGCCTCCGGTCAGTGAGGCCTTGCTCCCTGTGCAGCCGGCCAACGGTCGGCAGCCCGTGCCAGCCCCTCTCCCTTCCCCCGCCAGGGGCAGGCCGCAGCTACCAGTCCCTGGACACCCCCTCCCCTGGGAGGCCCCCAGCCCTCCCGGTGCCAGGTTCCCCGGGAATCTTCAGAGGCTCCTGACTGACGTGGGATCCCAGCTACAGCTCCCATGGGGGGTCCTCTAAGGCTTGTTGCCCTGAGCGCTGAGGTCACTGTGCTCCTGTCGCACAGCCAGAGTGCCAGGACCTGGTCTCGCCGCAGGTGCAGCACCGGCGAGCCCCTCTCCACCCAGGCCACCGGCCTCCGGCCCTAGAAACAGCCAGGAGAGGCTGCTCGTGACCTCAGCCGCAGGAGAAGTGTCACCCACCAGACCCACCAGAAGACTCGGTCTCCTTGCAGTGATGCGTTACCCCACGAGCCCAGCCACCCGGTGCCCCTCCTGGGGGGGTCCCCCATGCGCCCGGCGATGTTCCAGGGGCAGCCGGGCATCCCCACGCTCTGCTGGCCCCAGGGGTCGGGCTGACCGAGGAGAAGCCGGGCAAGCCTGGCTGGGAGCAGCGGAATTCGGCATCAGAGGCCACGGGCTCCCCTGCGCTCAGCGGCCGAGCACGCATCAGTCAAACACTGGGCACGACCTCCAAAATTAAAACACAGCCCACTTCTACTCAGCTTGCTGCAGCAATGGGCCCTCTGGGAGGGGTAACTCACATCCGGGAAGGATTTCCAAAGCGGGGTCACCTGAACTGGGACCCCTGGGCTGTGTGAGGGGCTCAGACCCCCAGCCCCGCTGCGCAGACACCACTTGGTGGGGATTACCGCAGACCACCACGTGGAAGGCCCCCAGGAGCTGGGCCAGGGCTCACCACCCGTGGGACCCCCACCCCCAAGCCCAGTGGGTGGGGAGCAGTCTGGGCTCGTCCATAGGGCCCACGGGGCACTGGGCTGAGCATACTGGCGGGCCCCAGGGCGGCCCAAGGCCCACAGAGGCCAGATGGATGGCTCTGGAGGTCAGGCCCGGGGGTCACAGGACAAGATGTCTGCAGCTGCTGGGCCTCCCAGTGGGACTGTGGTCTCCTGCTGGTCCTTCCAGCCTCTCTCTGGAGCCCTGGGGACCCTGGGAAAGGCTTCCAAAGCTGCGCTGCTGTGGGTCTCAGGGAGCAGGTGTGGGGTACGGAGGGAGGGCCCCCAGATCTGCTCCGAGGGGTCACCCCACGCCACTCCCACCACAAGGGGCTGCTCAGCTGCAGGACGCCCCCCTTGCCTGCGTGCCCAGGGGTCTCGCTTCTTGGGTGAGGCCGGGTGTGTGCTAGGGTCTGTCGGTGCGACAGGCCCCACTCCTTGGCCGCAGAACCCATGACACGGTTCCTCCTGAACACGGGCTCTCCCTCTCCTAACGAGGTCTGGAGCGTGGAAACACAGGTCACAGAGAAACAGCCACGGCTCGTGTCCTGGAGATAGTCTCCGAATGAGACAGCAGGCTGTCAGAGGGCTCCGTGCATAGACCCAGGCTGCTGCCCACCAAAGCAGCCCCTTCCTCTTGAAGCCGTGGACACCTGTGTGTTCTCCACGTGAAAGGTGCCCTTCCTCGCTGACACGCTCAACCGTGGGCTCGTGCACCACCCGGAGGCTCTGGGCTCTGCGACCTCCGTCTCACGCGGCCTCGTCCGTGTCTCCTCATCTTACAAAGACCTCCAAACCCTAACCCCATGTGACCTCATCTTCACTAAGTGCATCTGCAAAGACCCATGTCCAAACAAGGCCACGTTCCAGACCCCTACGGATGTGAATCTTGGGGGGACGCGAATCCACACTGCACACGGCCCGCACGGAGGGGTGGGGATCCCGGGAGAGCCAGTCCCAGCAGCCAGGCTCCCAACTGACCGGCCTCTCCCCACACCCAGCAGCAGGAGGACCTACCTGTGATGAGCCAGGAAAGGTGGACCTGTACTTTGTGGGGCTGGGCAGCAGGCGGACACCTCAGGCCTCGTTACCCATCGGAAGAGAGGCTCTGTGGAAGCCAGGGAGGCCTGGGATCAGTTAACCACAGGCCCTGGACAACTGGGCTAGGGGTGCCCCTCCCGGCCGGGCCCTGCCCCCAGGATGCTGGCCGCAGGCCCAGGTAAGGGCACGCATCTGGCCAGCCCTGGCCATCAGGGTCCCCATCCTTAGCCTGCATGGGAGGGGTTAAGGGACCATCTGACCTGCAGTGTGAGGGGACCCAGGGCCTCGGGCAGGCCTCCAAAGTCACTCCTGAGGACTCTGACGTTTATTCTGGGAGATGGTGTGCTGCATGAAGAGGTCCCCACAGCTGCTTGTCTCTCTGACCTCCCACTCTGCCAGGATGCAGACCCACACAGGACCCAGGACCCGGGAACCCCTTCCTCCCCCGCCTGCCCCTGAAGCCACTTGCCCTTCTCGGAGGAGTGTGGGTGTGGGGCCTGCAGCAGGGGCAGGTCTTCACAGGGAAGGTGGAAGAGGGAAGCCAGGACTCCCCTGGGAGCGCTGGCTGCAGACGTGGGTAGGAGCCACAGCAGCTGGCCTCCCGGGAGTGTCCGGGGACAGCCAGAGGCTCCAGCTGCATCCTGAGAGCAGAAACAGGGGTCTGGGCAGGACCGCCGGGACAGGGGGAGCAGGGCGTCTCCAGGGGCTGCTCAGAGAGGAGGGCTGCACACTAGTGTGGGGTCTCCGCCTTCTCTCTGCCCCAAGGGCCGCGGCAGAGGCCTGAGGGCTCCCCACCCTCAGCTTGACACCAGAATGTGGCTAGACGCCCCGGGCCAGAGAGCCCGTTTATTTGGAATAAATGTGGATGTTGGGGTTTTATAGGTTACGGCTTTATAAGGAAAATCCTGGGTCTCTGTGTGCATGCATGAGCAGGCGAGAGCATGTGTGTGTGTGTGCGTGTGTGTGTGTGTGTGTGCGCGCGTGCGCACGCACCCACCAGACTGGGGTGGGCCGTGAGGACAAGGCCAGCCGATAGCACACCTTCCCAAGGTTCAGAATAAAGTCTACAAAAATCCCGGCTGGGTGTGGGTTGAGGCTCACCCGTGCTGGTCGCCGGCTATCCTCCTGCACTCGGCCGCAAAGACAGCCCCATCCCGCTGTCCCCCCGCACTCAGGCCCAGTGTGACTTGGCTGTCTTCCCATCAAGGCGGGTCTACCTGCCCCGCTCCAAACCAGAGCCAGCCCTGTGTCACCCTTGACCTTCGGGATATAGTGGGGAAAAGCTACATGAGCTTCAGGCCCAGAGCAACCCCCTTGTCTTTGGGGAGCCTCTCGACAGCCACCCAAGGCACAGGCCGTGAGCAGGCACGTGGCTGGGGCAGCTTCCTTCCTGGTCCCCCGCGGGATGCCAGGGCCGGTGAGGTGGCCGCCTGGCCGACCAGCACACGCTCACCTCACGGTGTGTCGTGCACTCATCTAAGGGCTTGTGGGGGGTTGAACTGCCCCCAAAGCCAAGCACTAACCCCCAGTTCCTGTGAACGTCACTGTATTTGGAAGAAGTGTTTGCTGATGTAATCAAGTTAAAGTGAGGCCTTCTGGCCACAGTAATCCCCAGAACCTATGAATATATTAGGGTTCACTGCAGGGGGTATGAAGGTTGCAGGTGGAATTAAAGCCGCTAATCAGCTGACCTTAAAACAGGATTATCCCGGACGATCTGGTGGGCCCGGGTCTCCACAAGAGCCCTCTCCTGGGGGAGGCAGAGGAGCCCAGAGACATGGGGAAAGACACCCAGTGGGAAAACCAGTGTGTCCAGATGTTGCCCGCTGTCCCCCGAGGGCAAAATCACCCCCAGAGAGACCCCTGCCCTGGTCTGACACGTTGGCGTATGCCCATGCTGTCCACAAGCCCAGGGCCATGCGGGGTTCTGTTGTAGGAACACAGAGGGGTGCACAGTGAGGCACCCTGAGGGCCCGGGGCTGCAGGAAGCACTCCTCGCCTCCCTCTGAGGGCCCGGGAGGGCAGGGGCCCTGGGAGAGCAGACCCTCACAGAAGGGGACACAATGCCTCCCCCAGTCCCCAAGACACTCTTAGGAAAAGCTGAATGCTGGGAAACAGGGTCCCTGAAAAACCTCCTAGCAGTTCTTAGACCAGAAGTGGGTCTCGGCATCCAGAGCCCCGGTTCCAGGCCCCCCAGGATGTGGGTGCCGGCAGGAGCTCGCTCTGGCCTCCACAAAGGGCTGTCTGGTGTCACGTGGCTCCTGGCCACGTGAGTGGGTGCAGGAACTTGGGTTGCAGGAACTCAGCAGGACTTGGGTGCAGGAACTCAGCGTCAGTAATGCACCTGCTGTGTTTTCGGGTCCACACAATCCACAACAGCGGGGACGACACCGATCCTAACGACAAGAACTGACCTTTCGAGCACGTACCGTGCGCTCACTCCATGACCACTTCACGAGGCATGTGGGTTTTCTTCGCCGCTTAACATGCCACCCCCAAGCTCAGTGGCTTAGTCCACCGCACACATTTCTTCTTGCAAACCTGCCGCAACCACACGCATCTCTGCTCCAGACGCAGTCCCCTGGGCAGCTCGGCTAGGCTGAGGGCTCACTTTCAAGGTGAGCGGCTGGGGGCCTCGGGCTTCGGTTCCTCCACCATCTCCCCGTGGCCTGTCCCCACGTGGGCTGCACGGTGGTTGGCCCCAGCATCACTTGCCGTGTTGGCCGAGGCCAAAGCCTGTGGGTTCCGGGGAAGGGGCAGGCCCCACGCGGACGGGAGGAGCACCCATGGGTGGGGGTCTCTGCCGGCATCCTAGAGCCACGCTGTGCCACGCCGGGACCCTCATGCAGGGACCCTCACGCCCCTCTGACGCAGACTGTCCTCCGGGCAAGGAAACAGGGATGCGTCGACGTCAGTCCCTCCTCTGAGGCCATGTGCGACATGGAGCCAGGATCGGCACCCAGACCACCTGCCCCCCACGGTGGGATGGCACACGGTTGGCCCTGCACTTGGATCTCTCTCCCGGGACCCTCATCCACCTGCGTGATGCGCGAAGGGTGGGGCCCGTGATCTGGCGGCCACCCCTCCCTCAGCATCGGGCCTCACCCGCTGTTCTCACCCCAGAACACGTCAAAAGTCTGCCAAACACCCCACTAGAACCCACAGGTTTCAGTGTCACTCAGGTGTGGTGGGCAGGACAGCCCAAAGGACAGTGGGTCCTGCTCACCGAGACCTGTGAAGACACCACATTAAAAGGCAAAAGGGACTTTGAAGGGATTGTTTAATGAAGACTCTTCGGTGGGGACTGTCCCGGACTACGGGGTGGGGGTCGTGTCCCTACGAGGGTCCTCACAGGAGGGCAGTGGGAGGGTCAGTCCGGGAAGGGGACGAAGCAGCAGAAGCAGAGGGTGGGGTGGGGGGAACAGAGCCCAGGATCAGGGCAGAGGCCAGAGCCGGGGGGCTGGGGTGTCTGTCCCCGGAGCCTCCAGAGGGAGCCAGCCCACACGTGGATGGACTTCAGACATCTGACCCAGAACCGGGAGAAGCAGGGGTGCTGCCCTGAGCCATGAAGCTCGTGCTGATCAGCTGGCCAGCGGGGAAGCCAGCTGTGGGGACCGCTTCCAATCCCGATGCCCTCGAGCATCATTTTAGGTGCCTGAGAACATCTCCCGAGGCCTCGTGTCCCAATGGTCCATGGGCTCCATGCCCCGTGTCCTTGGGGAAATGGGAGGCTGCCTTGGTCCTCCCTTTTTCTCTGGGTCCCCAGCTTGGTCTCCCTGCCGAGCCCTGCCAGTGCTGCTGAGGTGGGGGATGCGTGGACCCCCGGGGGCCTGAGGCGCGCCCATCCTGCCTCAGGGCACATAGGGCCGTGTCTGTTCAGAGGAGCTGGGAGCCGGGCTTGCATCCCCCAGTCTGAGGGGAGCAGCTGGGATGGGAAGAAATCAGGGAGGAGAAGCCCCCAAAGAGGCATCCGTCAGGGACATGGACCTTAATCGGAAAAAGGGCCTTTGTGATGTAATTCTGTCCTGACCCTAGATCAGGGCGGGCCCCAAATCCAGGGACACGTGTCCTTACAGGAGACACACAGAGGGGACGGCATGGGCTGGCTAGGCAGACAGGGGCCACGGCCACAGGCCGAGGACACCAGAGGCCACCAGAGGCAGCCATGGCCTGCAGCCCCTCATCTCGGACTTCCAGCCCCGGAACAGGGAGGACAGGCTCCCGGAGTCTTCAGCCCCTGGGGCATGGAGACTGGTTTCCGGTGACTGCTGCGCTGCCCAGAGAGACGGGGAGGTGGGTGGGAGGCGCTGGCCAAGCCCTGGGCAGAGGGGATGCAGGTCTGCCCCGGACGGGACGGTCCTGCAACTTCTCTGTGTCTTTGAAAGTTTTGATTAAGAAATGTTGGGGGGAACACCCGGGGGGCTCAATCGGTGAAGCCTCTGCCTTCAGCTCGGGTCATGGTCTCAGGGTCCTGGGATCGAGGCCCGCATTGGGCTCCCTGTTCCTCCCCTTTCCTTCTGCTGCTTCCCCTGTTCGTGCTCTCTCTCAGATAGATAAATAAATAAATCTTTTAAATAAAATAAAAACAAAAAATAAACATGTTGGGGAAAACCTGAAATGTTACGGAAATGGAACTCTCTCTCCCTACCCCCACTCACTGAACTCTGAATGGGTGTTTAAAGTCTGCCAGAAGGGCCACTGAGCTCTGGTCTGACTGCACCCCCCGCCGGCTCGTCTCCCCGGGGCCTGTCCCCCTCATTCCCTGGGCAGAGGGCACCTTGCTGCTCCCCAGGCAGGGGCTGGGGACCCCTGCCTCCTGTCCACTCTTAGCGATGCCTTCCTCTCTTGCTACCAGACCCCAGGGTGCCCAGGCCTAGGCA
Organism: Lontra canadensis; assembly: GCF_010015895.1. Taxonomy (NCBI): domain Eukaryota; kingdom Metazoa; phylum Chordata; class Mammalia; order Carnivora; family Mustelidae; genus Lontra; species Lontra canadensis. The sequence goes on from NW_022631214.1 coordinate 157,609, forward strand.
TGCTCCCCAGGCCCGCCTGACCCCCACTGTGTCACCCCCAGAGTCTCCAGCGTCCCTGGGGTTTTGAGGCCTTCCCAGGGGGACTCTGTGTGTCTGGTGGATGTTCTTGGAGACAGGTGTCAGGGCCACTTCCTGTCCCAGAGGTGCCCCCAGGAAAGCCCCAAGCGGGGAGGGCTCTTGGCACCTTGGTCTCTGCTGCTGCCAGAACCCCAGACAGGGCTTGACCCTCGGCGCACCCTCCGTCCCACCTGGGGCTGAGCGGATGAGTGAGTGCCGACTCCGGCCGTGGCCCAGGTGGTCAACCGTGCCCCCCGCCTCCCCCTTCCAGACAAGTCCCCACCTCAGGGAGCGCAAATACACTCCCCAGGTCACAGCTGGTGCTATCCGGGCAGAAGGGACTGGACCAAGCCCCAGCAGGAGGCTGGCCTCCTGCCGCCGCCCCCGGGGGCCCTGGGCCTCTGCCAAGGGCCTCTCTCTGTCTTCTGTTCTGTTTTCACGTAGGTGCTGAGGCCACTGAGTGAGCTTGGCCTCGCCCCCGCAGCCCCTAGCGCAGGAGGGAGACAGGGCTCCCCGCCCCGCAGTTCCTCCACCTCCGCCCCCGGCCCCCTGCTGGGCTCTTGTTACTCTCCTGACCACCTGGTGTTACGTGCTTCCTGCGGAGCAAAGTCCACCCCGGGCCTCCTGCGCCCCAGGGAGGTGGAGGGGCTGGGGACTGGGTGGTGCTGGGGACCAGAACCTGTACGAGGCGGGAAGGACCTCCCCCGGACCCAGCGGGAGCCAGTCGCTGCAGACACCTGAGTCTCAGACTGGGCCCACCCCCGCCCCATGGAGAGGGACTGCGTTTCTGTTGTTCAAAGCCGCCCCCGGGGGGTGTGGTGCTTTGTTACTGCGGCCCCAGGAAACAAACACAGCACCCAAACCCTGCCTCCCCGACCCCACAACCCCCGCTCGAGACAGGACCACTCATTCTTGGTTGCTGAGGCCAGTAGGACACCCTCAAGGCCGTCCTGTGTTCCTCTGTCCCTTGTCCCTCCCTACAGGGGCGCCCTCGGGCCTCACCTGCAGGTGAGTGCTGACCGCAGGTCAAGGACAGGGTCTCCGAGGGAGTGTATCAGACCTGGGGAGGATGAGAAGGGCCCATCCAACCCCACGTCAACACCCCCCCATCCCCCCCACCCCCGCCCTGCGGAGCTTGCACCCTTCCCAGCTGGCCTCCTGCTTTTGTGGGAACTGGTTTACAGCCGGAGGCTGAGCAGCCACAGATCCGCCGTCTGCACGCTGGTAGCCTGGGAAAGCCCTCCCAGTTCTAAGGCCGGAGCCCCTAGGAGCTGGTGTAATGGCCTGTCCCAGGGCAGAGAAGGTGGGACGCGATGTCCCAGCTCCGCTGTGAGCTAACCTTTCCTGCAGCTCACGCCCTCACCTGATGCAGGAGCTCCTGTTTCTCTCCCTGGCACCTGACAGGACGCAGAGCAGGCCAGCTATGTGCCGCTGCAGCCCAGGGCCCAGAACACAGGCACGCAGCGGGCGCCGAGCCAGGCAGGGGAAGGAGAGAGCATGAGCACCGCACACAAAAGCAGGAGCTCGGGCCGAGCCTGGAATGAGTGCACGTGCAGCACAGCCCTTGGGCATGAGGACGGTCCACACCATGGGGTCACCACTTGTGTCCGCAGTCCCCACCCGGGCCTGAGGCATGGCAGCAGGACCCAGTGGCCACTGCCAGCAGTTAGAGGCGCTGGTCTCTGCCCCGCGGAAGGATGTTGCTGGGGCAGATACTGGCGCTGGCCACGGCCACAGCGACCCCCCGTCGGCTCCCTGCTCAGACCAAGAGAGGTGCCTGGGAAAGCAGGCCGCCATTGCGGAGGGTGTGGTGGAGGGTCCGCTCCCAAGCTGAGCCTGGCCTCTGCCGGCTCCTGGGAGGGACACAGGCCCAGAGCGCCCTGTCCAGCAGGAGTGCTGGCTGCCCGGACCCAGCCATTCGGAGTCCGTGTGCGGGTCACGCTGGGGCTTCGGGCCACATGGCGTCCACCCTGGGAGGAGCTGGACACCAGCAGCCCCCACGGCCCCGTAAAGACTGGGCACCAGGCTGGGGGCACCTGGTTGGCAGGGCCAGTGCGTGCTGTCACACGTCCAAGCTGGGGAGCCCGCTCTGTCCATGGCCCCATGGGGACCATCCCAGAGATGCGCGTTTGGGGACCCACTGCTCCTGCCCTGTGCCCTTCCCCTGGATGATGTTAACCTGTATCCCTTCCCTGCAGTAAACCCTGGCAGTGAGCACAACAGCTCTCAGGGAGTTCAGGAGTCCTCCTAGGGGGTTGTCCAAACTGAGGGTTCTCAGGGACCTCAGACTGGCTGTGGGGGTCAGATGTCGGTAGGGGTCTCAGGAACCCCAGACTGGCCTGGGGTCAGAAGCAGGGGTCCTGTGTGCACTGGGCTCCCTCAACGTCACAGTTGGCTGCCTCTCACAGAACAACCAACACCAACCGCCCCCAGACTCACCCCTGGGCATGGTCCCTGCGCGGCGGCCCCCAGCCCAGAGCAGACACGTGAATGAGCAGCCTGCATGGACGTGAGGTAGGGGAGACGCCTGGGGTGCCTTCCAGATTTCAGGAGTGCGTCAGGCCACCGTGACAGACACAGGCTGGGGGGCGGCTGAACCCCCCTCTGAACCAGCCTCCCTGCTGCCCCCCGGAAAAGCTTTCATCGTGGGCTTGAGCCACAGGTCGCCTCGGGTCATGTCCGTGCGGATGGCAGGTCTTCCCCAGGCTGCAGGCGCCTCCTGCCCCTGCTCTTTTGGGATCCCAGGTACCTGTCAGGGCCACCTCAGCCCAAGGTCTGTCTTTGACTCACGCCCCAGATCACACGGGATGCTGGACCGCCCACACATACCCCCACATCCGGCCTAGGGCCTCCCATGGCACAGAGTCCCCACAGACACTCCTCACTTCACACGGTCCCTTCCCTCACTTCCTGATGCTGTGCCTTGCACTCTGGACCTCTGCCTGCTCCGGTCCAGCCTGCTCCCGCCCCGGTGCCCATCACCTGGCGGCCACTCCCGCCCGCTCTCCTCTGCCTCAGCCCATGCTCTCCACCCCTGTCGGGGGGGCCTGGGCCCCTGTTTACACTGTAGCCTCAGCCTCTGAGCCCCGACGGTCACATCTCTGACCCAGTATTCTGTCTGACACCACGTGAGGCCGCGCAGGGCTCCATGGGCCCCTCCGAGGGCTGGCTGGCTGGAGCGGACGCCCCCATGTCCCCCACCTCAGCCTCCTCTGGCTCTGGCCACAGCGGCCCCCACGGAGCTCCCCGAAGAACACGGGAACACGCCCTGCCCAGCAGCACCTGCACCCAGAGGAAGCCGGGACGGCTTCGCTGCGTCCACTCCTGCTCTACCGACAACACACAGGCTGTCACCCAAATCACCCTCTGACAGAGCCCCCAGGGGTACCCCCACAGCGGGAGTTGCCAGGAGCCAGCCCCGGAGCCCCGCAGCCCCCAGCAAGGCCCGGCGCACCTGCCTGTGTTCCTGTCACCGCAAGGCCTTCACGGGGGAAGGACTAGATTTCTCAGTAAGTAACCCTGGTTACTAAATTCGGCAGGCGGGCTATTTGACGATGCCCACCTCTGCCTGCGGGGCAGAGACTGTCTGAGGCTGTCACACCCCAGGGGCTAGATTCAGCCGGCCCAGAGCAACGCCTCCAAGGCCAAACCCCAGGACCAGCCTCACGGAAGCCACAGGCTGCGGGTTCCAGCAGCCCAGGACCAAGGGCGAAGGGCGATGGACGAAGGACAGGCGCGGGCCCCCATCTGGCTTCTCCCAGACTCCTGTCTGGTCATCAGAGCCTCTGGCCTCATCACCATCCTGCTCTGGCCCTGGAGGTGCCAGGTCAAGGGCTCCCCACCCCGCCGCCAGCAGGAGAGAGGGCTAGGCATTCCTTCCGTGGCACCTCCGAGCCCTCGCCCAGCCTCAGCTCCTGCCACCTGCTCCCTCCCTACATCTCTGCTCTGGCACCTGCCCCTGCCATCCTCCACCCTGCAGGCCCCAGAGCCCCACGAGCTGTGGCTCCCACACCCCACACCCTGTCTCTGTCCAGCGTATCAATGACACTTCTTGGGAAACCTGTTAGCGGTCACCCTAGAGTTTGCAGTGAGCATTTACAATGACTCCAGCTCTGCTCCCTGTAACCCTGGTGGGCTCCCCCACAGGGCCACACCACGTCACAGGCCCCTCCTCGCTCCCCATGGGACGGCCACCCCCCCCACCCCGTTCTAATCGCTTGCTCCTTCCCAGACCCGCGTATCTGACCTCAGTCGTCCCTCTGCCCCACGGACATCTGCGGGTGCTTTCTCCTCCCCCCGCCCCCAGGTGCCCCGTGCAGGAGGTCCCGTGGATTCCATGTCACTAACCCGTGACTGTCCCCAGCTTTAGGACATGCACACGATTATTTGTGTCCTGCTGGTGAGGAAACTAAAACCCAGACTGCTAGTGTTTGAGGTCATTCAACCAGAAAACGTCAGGTCTGGCCTCAAAACTGCTCTGAGCCACCACACCTGTCGCCCTGGGGAACCCAGGCCGGCCTGGCCCGGCCCTGCCTGCCGCTCCCTGGAGTCCCTTCCGGATGTCCCCCACCCCGTGCCCATCCTCATCAGGACGTGGGGTGTGGCCTCACTATCCTGCAGAGGCTCCCCAGTGGCTGCTGAGATGAGCAGGCAGCTGGTCCAGCTGTTGCCATGGAAAAGCTCGGTGCACACACGGGCTGCCTGGCAGGCTGACCACCCACTCCCCCAGGATCCCCGGCAAGGCTGCTGGCCCAGCACCCAGAGTGTGCAGGCGGCAGAGAGCTGCTCAAGGCCAGGAGCCTCTGCTGGGAGGGGCAGACAGCATTACCCTCCACCCCCTGCGCTTGTGGGGGCCACCATAGCCTCTCTGGGGGGTACAGGAGCTCTCTCTCTCTCTCTGCTGCCTCCCAGCCCTTTTGCTAATGGCACCTCGGCCTGCTTTAATGAGCATCTTCCCCTATGAACACAGTCTCAGGGCCCCAATCTCCCCTTGGCTAAACCCCGGCCTGGCCAGTCAGCGTGTGCCATTCCCCAGTACCCCCCTCCTCCCAGGTCCATGATCTGGACAGGTTGGTCCAGGTACCAGCAAGTAACCTTAGTCAAACCAGTGATGCTCCTGGGTCCAGCCGGGAAATCAGGCCAACAATCAGGAAAGGTGATTGGGGTTGGCTTCTAGATTACAGCACAAGGAAGTCAGCCCCCCGCAGCTCCGTGTGCCGCGCCAACTCACATAGTCCCGTGTTTACTCATGCTGCACTGGCTTGGGGTTTTCACTGACGGTCCTAACTAACGTCCTTTGGTTCCTAATGTCCCTGGATCCACCCAACCTACCTGGTGTGACCTCAAACAAGTCAGCCCCCAGGGGCCTTGGTCTCCATGTCCATGGCGATGAGTGCCCAAGACACCTGCACTCTGAGTGTCCTCCATTTCTGTACCATCAGGACCCCCAAATTCTTTCCTGGTAACATCAGCCTTTCTCCAGCTGTAGAAAAGTGTCGGGACACCCAGGAGATCCCGGAGGGCAAAACAATGGCCTCTTTAGCAGAAGTCTGAGCCTTCGGCCCCACTGGAGCAGGGGCGGGGCGCTGTCTACGTGCTCAGCCAGCCGAGGAGCACTCTGCGTGTCCACCCTGGTGCTCCGTCTCAGGGCCAGCCAGCTGTGTGCCCCGGAACACACACCTTGCCTCCTCCTGACCCCACAGGGCTGCCTTCTACCAGTCGAGAAGCCTCAGGCAGGAGACGGGGCATCTGTCAGCCTGGCTGGGAGCTCTTCCCCACCTCAGTACTCCCACCCCTGTGTGGGCATCCAGAACGGGGCTACCCCACATCTAATTCTGCCTTCCTGGAGGAAAACTCAACAAATTACCCCCAACTGCCCTCACGTCTCCATGTCACACTAAGTGGTACTCTAGGGAAGGTGAGCCTGGAGCCAACATACTGATCCTGCAGCAAAGGCTTGTCCTAGCTCTGATGTTTCCAATGTGCTGCTCTGACTCTCTTCATGCAGTGATTACTCTTGCCTGACACCTGCGCTGGAGACCCCTGTGGCCAGAGAAATCTTCCCTGCACGCTCACACTTCAGCACCTCTCACTCTGCTTTCTCTTTCAGGACGGTGATGATGGTGGTGATGGTGATGATGTTGGTGGTGATGGTGGTGACGGTGGTGATGGAGATGATGAAGGTGATGGCGGCAGTGGTGGTGATGGTGGTGGTGTTGATGCTGGTGATGGCGGTGATGGAGATGATGGCAGTGATGGCTTGGTGGTAGTGATGGTGGTGGTGGTAGCTAGGAGCCCTCACTCTAAATCACACTGTTAGTGATGGTGATGGTGGTGGTGATGATGATGGTGGTGGTGGTGGTGGTGGTGATGGCGATGGTGGTGATGGTGATGGTGGTGGTGGTGACGGTGATGGTGGTGGTGATGTTGGTGATGGTGGTGATGGTGATGGTGGTGGTGGTGGTGGTGGTGATGGTGATGGTGGTGGTGGTAGTGGTGATGATGCTAATGGCTGTGGAGTTGATAGTGATGGTGATGGTGGTGATGTAGGAGCCATATATTTAGGTTCAAATTTTGGTTCATGAATAAAAGTTATGTGACCGGCCAAGTTATTCAACTTCATGTACTTCAGTGTCCTCATTTATGAAGAGAGGATTAAAAAAGAATTGATGGGGATGCCTGGGTCATGGTCGCTGAAACATCTGCCTTCAGCTCAGGTCATGATCCCAGGGTCCTGGGATTGAGTCCCATGTTGGGCTCTCTGTTCAGTGGTTAATTTGCTTCTCCTTCTTCCTCTGCTCCTCCCGCTGCTCATGCTCTCTCCCAAAGAAATAAATAAAATCTAAAGAAAAATAAAAATAAGAAAGAATTGATGTTGTTGAGTTGTTAGTGAAATGTCCAGGTACAAATCTAGTACCTTTGCAGTTGACAAGCACTAGTAACTGCTCACTGTTACTGACATTGTTACCCTCCCCTGGGTCAGTGTTTGATCAAGTGTGGGCAAACAGCCCACGTAAGTCCAGTGAGAGTGAGCCCTGGGATTTTGGAGGGACTGTCTTGCTGGGGTCACTGCCCTGAGTGAGTGTGGTCCTGGAGACCCAGTCAAGGGACATGTTGCCGCGGCAAGAATGAGCCTGGCTAAGAACAAGGCCAACACAGAGGACAGCAGGACTGACGGAGGGAGACAGGGTCCTGGAGGCATCGTTCGAAACCCCGGGTCAAGCTATGTTCACCGTCCTAGGCTACACCAGTGACATCTTGTCCTGTTATCCAGGCCGAGTGAGTTGAATTTGGGTCCTTCACCACGGGAAGAGCCCTGCTCGATGGCCCAGAGCTGGTGATAAGTGAAAGATGTGCTAGGCGAGCTCTGAAGATGGCAAGTGGGGTGAGGAGGAGAAGGAAGACCTGGTATCGGGGGGCAGCTCGACCATCCTCACAGCACAGTGTCCGCCAGCCCAGGGCCACCACATACACCCACACCGGGGTCCCCTGCAGGAGTCCGGCAACGCGAGCACTCGGGCTCTCCAGCCTGTTCGGAGTGACAGTTTTCAGCCTGAATCTCTACAGGTCATCTCGGATCAGGCTGTCACTGTTTGGGGAACTCTCTGGAAGTACCTGGAGCAAGGACTAAAGGGTAACATGAGCAGACCGACAAGAACATCCCGCACAGCAGACGCCCGTGCAGAAAGGCAGGAGACAGAGGGTGGAGCATGCGGCCGCAGGAGACGAGGGAGGGTGGGACCACGGCAGGGGAGAGGTCCTGTCTGCCTGCAGGTGTCCCAGCGACCGGGCACGCGACCTCCTCCAGCAAAACAAGAGAACAGCCGCCGGACTCAGGTCGGGTCTGGAATCCGAAACAGACTCTGGGGCTTAGACAGGGATGGTGTCTGGTGTCTCCCGGGGAGGGCTCAGCAGAGTGGGTACTCGGGGTAACACTGACCTGAGTTAACCCGAGACTCAGCCCTGCGTGTTCTCCGAGGGGCCGGCAAACAGGGCTCCTGTGCAGGGGTCTGGAGAGTCACGTCCCGTGAGGACAGGAAGCCCGTGTGCGTCAGGTCCTGTCCACACACCGCTGCGGAGATATCCGCCGCTGACAAATACTGGTCTGCCCTCCCTTTCCAGCCCCGGTCTCGTACCCGCGGGCCCCTAACGCCACTCTACCATGTGTCACCTCGGGGAGCAGGCATTACAAGTCGGGGTGTTCCCTCTGGGGCTCTATGTCTCAGCTGGGGCGATGAGAGACCCTCCATGCACCAGGAACCCTAAGTGACTACGTGGAGAAGAGCCTCACCCTCTTCCCAGCATGTGGGCAAGAAATAAACCATATCGAGGGGCTGGTGACCAGAGCAGGTCACCATAGTGTCCCCTGGTCCATCACGGCAGTGGTGAGTGAGCAGTGGAGCGGGAATAGCGACCAAGTGGGAACGGCACGTGGCCGCCAAGTCCCACCCCCGCGGTGCGCTCGTACCTGCCTCCTTCAGCAGGTGCCCACCCTGCACCCTCCCAGGACGCCCTCCTTTTGCCTTCATCCACCTGGAGGCTGGACATCTGGGAAAGAAGCTGACAAATACAGATGCTGTCCTGCGTCTCTCCGGGTTTCCCATAACCTTAGCTACGCTCTTGAAAGCGTACTCTCTCAGAAAGCTCGGAAAGCCGGGTACACCAAGAGCCGCAGGATGTGCCTGACGGCTGCCAGGGCTGCACCCCCGGGGGCCGCTGCCTGCCCTGAGCAGGTGGTTGGTGGCATCAGCCCTGACCGAGGGCAGCCAGGAGCCTGTGGAGGAGTACCAAGCCTCAATGCACAGGTCCCATCCAGCTCTGGGGTCTGCATGGACTTTTCACCATAGTAGGGTCATCTTTCGGACAGCATTCTTTCAGGAAGATGTGCTTGTGGCAGAAAACTCAACACAAACTGGCTTAAGCAAAAAGGGAATGTATTGAATCATGTGTCTGTAAAGTCCATGGGAAGCTCTGGCTTCAGGTACAGTGGGATCCAGAAGTTAAATATGTCTTCAGGAAACAGTTCCCTCTGTCTCCTTGCTCAGCTGCCCTCCACGTGGGATCCATTCCCCAGTAGGTACTCCCTCCCTTGTGATGGCAAGGTGGCAGCCAGAAGTCCCTCTGCCCCGACACCTGCCTGCCCACAAAACCCGAGGGAAAGAGTGACCTTCCCTTCCAAGCGTGACTACCCATCCCTGGACCAATCACTGGGGACAGGGAAATGGGATTTTTCCATTGGCAAAACTTAGGTGATGTGCTCACACCCGGAGCCAGAGATGGAGTCAACACCTCCGTAATTTTGCCCACTGGGTATGGGACAGAGTTACCCCAGAGAAAATCAGGGTCCCATTACCAAAGTCAGCATGACGACACAGTGCTCACTGTCCAGCAAATAGCCACACATGCCCTCCTCTCCTGCCCACAGAGCCGCATGCTGTTCCATACGCGGCAGAAAGCCCTTGCCCACAGCAGACAGGCCCTCTTCCCCCGGCCTTATGATGAATCCCATCTGGTTTAAGGCAGTCATAGTATACCCCCCCCCCACCAGATTTTCATTTTCCCAGAGACCTTTACAGCAATTATGGCCGCGAGACTCTCTTCTGGTCAATGAGCGCCCCCGGGACTGCCACCCAGTCTGCTGTCCTTCTCCACGGGGGCCTTCGTGGTGACCCCTCATGACCGAAGCTGTAGCAGCCGTGTTGTGTCTGTGAAGTACCAGATAAGGAGAGCAAAAGCCGACGCTGTGAACCGTGTTCTGTTTCTCGACTGTTGCATGGGTAACACGCAAGTTTCCCTGCAGGGACAGCTCGGAGTGGCTGGTAACTGGTAACACCACCGCCTACCAATGAAGAGCCTCGTGAAGATCAGGTGAGTTTGCTTGGGGACGTGTTTGGAACCCTAAGTGGTAACAACAAGCTCCCAACAACGGACAGCCGCTAGTGTCGTCGCTGGCACACCGCCACACCGTGCTTCCTCTGTAGGAAACTGCTCTTGACCCCACGTTCCCCTCCAGCTACCGTCCACATCGTGTTCCCCTTCTCGGATGCACTCGCTGGCCTCACGTCCACAGCCCCTCAGCAGTGGCCTCGAACCCCTTCTATACTGCGGAAACTGACAAATACGAGGAGTAGGGGACCTGGAGGGCAAAGACTTGCGAAGTACTCACCCTCACTGGCTGACCGCACGCCCTGGGGGGCCGGGTCTGCGCCTCTGGAGATCACCACCCCCTTGCTGCACACCACAGATGTTCTGAAAGTCGCCAACGCCTTGTTCCTGCAGCCTGGCCCGGCAGAGCGGAAAGGTTTCAGTCCCTGTGGGGCGGGCTCCTCGCCGTCCGTGCCTGAAGGCACCCAGGCCCCCTCAGAGCCGCGATGCGAGGTCCCTCCCACTGCGTCACCTATGACCCCACCTGCACCTGTCAGCTAGTCCACAAAAGTGCTGAGTAACAAACAGCTGGGATCTTCCTATGTCTAAGGGTCGCCTTCGTCTCAGCCAGACTCACGCTGGGGTGGGTGTGCCTGGGCAGTGCAGCCACCGCATGGGTCTCTGGAGTCTGGGACCAGCAGGGTCACACCCTCCTCGAGGCCACGGCAGAGGCCCAGGACAGCAGGCAGAGACACAGAGCATCTCTTGAGTCTGGGCTCAGAATGGGCACACGGCTGCTTCCGACCCTCCCACAGACCCTGGCACGGCAAGACCAGGCCCAGGTCGGGGTCCCGGGTAGGGTATGGGCCTGGTGCTTACTTCTCGTGGCCACAGACCACGCAGCTTGAAACGACACACACCTATTCTCTCCCGGTCCTGCAGGCCACAGGTCCTAGATCTCAGTGCAGCCAGGCTGAGCTCCCTTGGGAGGCTCTCACCGTGTTCTTCCCACTGCCCTTGAATGTAGCCGGCTGCCACTGCTGCTGCCCTCACCTCCCCTGGTGAAGCCAGTCTCACGAGTCTAGTCCTAACCAAGGCCCCAATATACCTCTGAATTTCCAGGAGGGAGTAAGCAGGCTCAGGTTTGGGTTTCTGGCAACTTCAAGGAGAAGAGCCCTGTGAGTCCAGGCGCTTTGTCCCGAGGCCTCTTCTCCCTCCTTGAGGCCTGCCCTGCTGTCAACACAGCTCAGACCAGGTCCCACATGGGGACCTCCCTGCTGTGAAAACGCCCAGAGGATCGGGCCTTCTCACAGGCCGCCCCCCTGCTCCCAGGACAGCCAGGAGGCTGGGATGCCCGCGGCCCTCCTGGGAGGAGCCCTCAAACCACACCTTGCTTACATAACCCCTGCTCTGTGCCAGTGCTGAGCTGGCAGACGTGCTCATGAACTAGAGCGTGCACCAGGATGGTGGGAGAGGGCGCTGTGGTGGGGAGGCCTCAGGTTGCCGAGGCACCATCTGTGGGCTGGGGCCCCAGAGCCGGCCTTCCACCACAGACGGACCGGGTGGTAGGGACAGCTCGCTGGGTGTGGGCACGTCTTTGGGGAGCAGAGCGGCAGCTGAGGACACGGTCCAGACAAACCCAGGCTCCTGAGCCTGCCTCTCGCCCCCTCCCCCTCCCACGCCCCCGTCCCTCACCCACCCACACAGCACAGCTATCCTGCTTCATCGGGACCAAGTGGTGGAAGGAGACGGGCAGGAGCCCCTGGGCTGCAGGCCTGGAAGTGCCCACGCCGGCGTGGGGTCGGGGGACCATGTGTCCTAACTCTGTGTGCAACCGCGGCAGACCCGGGTGCCTTGCAGGCCCTCCGGAGAAACCTGGTCCTGCATCCACTCCTGCCTGCCCGAGCATGCACCAGCCCCCCAGGCGTGCACCCTCTCAGAGTGAGGCCACCAACCAGCCTCTGGGAAGACGTGACATCAGAGCCGAGGCTGATGAAGAGGGAGGGTGTGGACAGATGGGGGCAGGACGTGGGTAGCCCCCAGGGCAGGTGCAGGCTCAGAAACCAAGGAGCAGGAATCAGGGGAAGGGGCACATCTGGGATGGGAGCCCCCCGACTATCAATGTCGTGGACACTGTCCCGAAGACATTGTAATTCTAGGAACAGGCTGTGCCCAATGGGAATATAGTCCCCCAAAGCTCACTTCCTCTCCGTCCAGAACCACACTCATCTACTGTTGTGGGAGCCTGTAGGGCCAGCCTCCCAACCCGCCCCAGGGGCAGGTATCAGCTTCCTACCCTACCTACGATGGTCTTGGCCCACCTGACTTGCCTTGCTGCATGTAAACAGATAAGATGCAAAGGCCTACAGCATAGACTTTGATCATGCCCGTGTGGTTCGGCTTGGCCCTCTGAGTCTTGTACGGAGAATACCCCAGGGAGCTCACCTCTTGCCACCTGGGTCCCAGAAAGAGACCTGAACCTGACCCACAGTCTGGAGCAGAGCCTCTCAGGTCAACCTACAGCCCTGGGAGCCAGAAAAACAAAGTTGGCATTTTAAGTCACAGAGATTCTGCGGACTGCTGCTTAGACAGCATTAGCCCAGTGGAAGCTGACATCCCTGCCCATTCCTTGGCTGGGGGTAGGGGGGTGTCCACGGAAGTAGTCTAAGTATCCAGAAGGCCCTGAAGTGCTCTTACCAGAAGGAGGTGGGATGGACGGCAGAGCACACGGAGGAGCTGACCTCTGGCTCCTAGATGCGGCACTGTGGCTGGCCTGCTGGCCGGCACTCTTCTCCTGGCTTTTGCAAGCAAAAAGCAAGTTTGAACCCCAAAGGAGCAGCCAGCCCCGCTGATTTATAGGGCCTGAATCCAATCTGTGAGAGCAAATTGAATTTTGAATAGAATTTCATGTCAATTAACTTTGCTCAGAGTCTTAGCGAAGAACAGTGACTCTCTAAAGGAAAACCGAGCGGTGAAGATTGATGGGGCTGACCGGCCATCCTGGAAGCGACTAATTATCGGCCAAACAGGGGAAGGCCCTATGCTGGGCAAGGCGATCAGGTGAGGGCTGGGCTTCCAGCCGCAGCTAGGGCCCAGGGCAGGCTGGGGGTGGAGAGAGGTTTTCTCTCTGGTGGGCTTCCGGTCTGCAGGCAGGGACCCTCTGCCCTTACTGCACCTGATGGTCCCACTTGGTGGGAAGGACGGTCCTCAGCAACAGGATGAAGGGGCAGGAGAGACCTGGGCTAGCCGCAGGCGTAGAGCCAAGCCCCAGGGGCCTGGGAGATAGCTAGTGAGGTGCCCTGAACTAGGGCAACAAGAAGAGGGAGGATTTCATTGTCCACAAGAGGCAGGCCCTGAGGTGGGGGAAGCACGCGGGGGAGGGGTGGGATCCCATGCTCAGGGACACTGGTGGCCACAGAGGGGGCACGCACCTGTAAGCACTACTGTGTGCCATGTGCTGTCGTGGTTCCGGACACTGTGGTCCCCAAAGTGCAGTCCCAAGACCTGCAGCCCCTTCGTTGGACATGCAAATTTTCAGGCCCCAGATGAATGGGAAACTCTGGGGCAGGCCCAGAGATGCAGGCCAAGGAAACGCCCAGTCCCACGTGACCGACAGTTTCAGGGCTGGAGAACTCGCTGAACCCTCAGACCACCCACTGCGGGGAGCAGAGACAGCACCTCCAGCCCTGTTTTGGAGCAGGGACCCCGAGGCAAAGAAGCAGGGATCCATTGCCCTAATCTTGTGGGAGGAAGCTGGGGAAGGACAGTCTGGCTCTGTGACTGCCCTGCCCAGCACGCATTGTTCTAGGAGGTGGGGGGAGGGGAGACAGGAAAGGGCCCATGGGAAGCCCCAGGCTGGGTGTAGGGCGGTTCTCTGCAACCTACAGAGCAGGTACGGAGCCTGGAAGCTGCCCTCAGAACAGGCCTTGGACCCAAGGGCCTGTACCCAAATGAAATCTTGAAATATTATCCTGGGGCACCCTCCAATGCCCACATTTTCTGGCCTTCTGTCCTCAGGTGGGAATGAAGATAGCGGGAATACAGAGGGACCGGTCTGGATCCGTTTCTGTCTTCCTAACGAGGTTCTTACAACTCAAAAGGGATGATGCTGAAGGAGTCAGAGTTTTCCTAACAAAACCTGGAATGGGAAGAGGCGGAGGGGAACCATGGCCCCACCCTGGGAAGGCTAGGAGAGGGTTGGGGAGGGCTGGAACAGAGAGAGCCTCATGGGGCCGGGATGGACTGAAGGCTAACAGTTTTGGGGCCTGAGAGCCCCAACCCTGTGTCTGAAAGCTTGTCGAGTTGCCTTTCCAATGATCATCAGTGGCAGCCCTGGCAACAGGCACCCAGACTACCCGCCTCCCTGCCCCCCCCACACACACTGGGGCCCTAGGCCCTCCAAGGGGCAGAGTGATACAAACTGAAAGCCCAAGTCCCTATATGGGGGGTACAGTGGACCATTCTCCCAGCATTGCCCAGGGCAGCACTTCCTCAGTGAGCAAGGGAGCACCTTCCAGAGCTCATCTATTGTGTTCCCTTCAGTTTCCACATAGTCCAGCAAATGTTACCCTGCCTCAGTGCCTTTGCATGAGCTGTACTCTCTGCAGGGAAACATGGTTTCCCGGTCCTGTGCACTGCCAGCTCCTTCTCATCCTGCAGCTCTCAGCTCAGATCTGCACTCAGAGGCATTCTGGGACCCCTCCCTTCAGTTAGCTTCGTGTTATCATTAGATACTATGTTATCTGGCCCCACAGTCACCGTCACATTCTCTCCCACTTCCAAAAGGGCTGTGTCCTCACTACAGCCTCACAAACAGTGCCTGGACCTAGTGCACTTGCTAAGTCTGAGTCGCAGGAGGAAAACAGCTTCTCCCCACCTGAGTGTCCCTCCTTCCCCCAGGCGGTCCCCTGTTGACAAAAGAGGAAGTTCACCATTATATCGAGCTTTCAACTCTCCAGCGCCCCTTCCCATCAGTTCCTGCTCTCCAGTAACACTCGGTGGGGAGTAACCCCTACAGCAGAACCTGCTGTCTCAATGTGAACCAGGCAGCCCTGGGGCCTCAGTGAGGGTGCATTCTGGGGTCTGCAGCTCTGGTCTCAGGAGGGCTGCCTTACTCTAAAATCTGAGCAACCTGATCTGGGAGAGGGATAGGGGAGCGCTGCGCCTGGAACTGCAGCGGGGAGGCGGCAGTGGAGAGCTCCGGGAGCTGAGAGCCTGCAGCCAATCGGCTGCCTGAGAGGGTCAGGGGGCCACACGGAGACAGTGGGTGCCCTGCTGGTTTTGGGTAGTGGGAGGCCGGGAAACTTGCCCCGGCCTTCACTCGCTCCCTCTCCGGCAAGGGGCAGTCCGTCCCCCTTCTGCACACATCACGGGGGCAGGACTTGCAGTGCCTGGGAGAACTCCCCCAGTAAGTCCCCACCCCCACCCCAGGCCCCAGCTCGGGTGGGACGGTGAGCTTGCCCCTCGGCCCACGTATCGGGTTTGGCTGGAGCAGCCCCCCACCACTTTTCGTGGTGAGGCCGAGGTTGGAGAAGGGAAGACACCCCTGGACCCTGTGCCATCCACGTGAGGGGACCCCGGCCCAGGTGCCAGCAGAGCGGGGGAAAGAGGCGCGGCCTTCCAGTCCCTGCTTGGGGGGCGGAGCCTGCAGGAATTGGGGCGGAGCTCGGCGGAGGACAGCGCGCACGGGGCGGGGACCGGGGCGGGGTCTCCTCAGCCGGAGGCGGGGCGGGGCCGGCCGGGGCGGGGCCTGGGTGCGGTCGGGGCGGGGCCGGGGCGGGGCTGGCGCCGGACTCGGCTGGAGCGCCCACTTCCTCTGGCGCTGGCTGCCGGGCGGAAGTACGTCAGTTGTTATCTGCTCCGGGCGCCGCCGCCGCCGCCTCAGCCTCGGCTTCAGCCTCAGCGTCAGCCTGAACCTCAGCCTCACGAGCTGCGGCGCCTCAGCCCGGGACCCGCCCCGCCCGCGCTCCGCCCGCCGCCGCCGCCGCCCGCCGCGCATGAGGCGCGCCCCC